>NC_133529.1:31725827-31871513 GCF_048544455.1 Silene latifolia | reverse complement strand
TTTTGAATTTGAAATGAATCACTTGGATGTTGGGTCGTCGACCCAAAATTTGATTTTGAACTTTGAGATTTGAACCTTGACTTGAAATGTACCACTACTTGGATCATCTATCCCATAATTCGCAAAAAGTTTTTGAAATTTCGGAATTCTGAAATCTTATGCATTTTGAAATCGAACCTTGACGGGTGAGCAGGAAATACGACTCAGACACTCTGTATGACCCGTAAACAAACGTGGGCGTAGCCCGCTACCGTAAAACAAAAGGAAAATAAAACCGTAAGTGTGCACGGGTTTTAATTCAATTATTGACTTGTTGGGGGTAGAAATGTAAATTGGCCGTTCCCGCCAAAAAGATGGCAAATGGGAATCACAAGGTCGTCCGACTTGGGACGGAGATATCGTATGGCATGGGCGTGCTCCCGAGGGCACATGGGAATCAAGATCACTTGGCATTGACAAGGTGGATTAAACTCACAGAGCAACAACGTTGGCTTCGCCCAGACACTAAACACAGAATGACTTTATGAGAACACTTAGACATCACACATCACTCTTGTTGAGAACATTCTGTCACTCTTCTCCTCGCCTCCTTTTTTTTCAGCGAGTTTTTCATCATTTCTTGCCACCGCCTTCTTTCTTTTCAGCGGGCTTTTACTATTTTTGTTCCACGCCTTCTTTCTTTTCAGCGGGTTTTTCATATTTTCTGTTCCCAACACAAACCTACATCTATATGACTCGGCATCTTTGCCTAAACCGTTCGATAAAGCTTATTCTGAGACTTGACACTATTCATCCGAACCTATATCCTTATCCTAGCCTACATCGAGTACTAAGACCGACTCAAACAAAGGTGGCTTCATTTGGACTTGGTTAGGACCCGTAAGAAACCAACAAGATGACAACTTGGTTGATGAGTGGATTGAATCCCTTATTCTGAAGGACTGCCTACGTATTCGCGTGGAACGAAATCAAATCCGACGTAGTTCGATCATGGTGCATAAACATGGCATTTTGATTGTGTGTACACACTCGAAGGTTTCACCTAAGGTATCATGTCATATCCCATTCTAGCCTGTAAAGTACCGTTAAATCCCGTGTTTGGGGTTAGGTGTAAAAGGCTTGGATCTTTTGGGATGTGGAGCTTGGTTATAAGAAGTTGGAATGGTTAACCATCATTCCGAAGGTTTGTTTTGTGGTGCTAAGGCCAAGGGCTATGGCTGCTGATGTGGTTGGAATGGGTGTCTCGGGTTTGATGAACCACGAGTGCAAATGGGTTGAAAAATTATGTGGGTTCAAATTTCCATGTCCGGACCCTAAAGGTCATGTAACAACACAAGCGGGACAATTCTCAAAATTCCCGACTATCCCCAGAATCGTCTCGGAAGGACTTAGGGGTAAAGAGGTTACTACTTAAGCTTTTGGGCTTCGCCCATTGAACCTCAACTATGAGTACTTGACTTGAATTAAAAGCTTCCGTAACTTCGACATTCAACCAAAAAGCATTCCGCAATAACTTCAACATCTTTTTTCCTTTTTGTCTTTTCTTTCATCTTTTTTTTTCATTTTTCTTTTTTCATTTTTTTTCATTTTTCCAATTTTTCTCATTTTTTCATTCTTTTTCATCTTTTTTTCTCTCTTTGAAAATGATCTTCTATTCATTCTCTTAGTCATAAATGGATACACCTTGAAAACTGGGCTTCGCCAACTAATTTGGGTAGGAACTAACAATTCCTTGTTAGAACGGGTTGATATCTTCTCTCTTCGAGATGGGATGATTTTGTTGGGGAAAAGCCTTGCCTTCCATCATTTATAGGGGAAACAAAGAGCTAGTCCGGGTTCGTCATAGAATCATCTAAAAGCTTGTCAAAAGCACCGGTTCTGATGGAGGTTTCTACCGCCAGACATGGAATAGGTAAAGGAAATGTTCACACGGATCCTAAAGTATCCTTACATTTTGAAACGGGACATATTTCTACCCCAGGGATTCCTTTGAGTGTGTTTTGCATTTTATCATACTTTCAGAATGATTGAGGATTGGAAACAAGATATATTTGGAAACGAAACTGCAACTTTTTATTGGAAAGGCAATTGCTTAACAGACTCAAAGGAACGATTCCTAGGACACACCCTAGGTCATCGCGAGACAACCGACTCAACTTCAAGAAAAGAAAGTCCTAGACTCGACTCGACTAAGAAAAGAAAACAGATCCCGACTCATAATTTTTCAAATCTGGTCTTGAGCTTTCCCTTGTTCAGCTGTCAGCTTAGATGCTCGGCTCTGGTCCTTGATCCCTATGATGGTCTGCCTCCATCTCAAGGTAGTCCTCTGAGGATCTATGCCAGTGATGAAGGTTGGTGAACCAAATTGTCTTTTATTAACTTCGTTAATAAGAGGAGTACATTCTAGAGCAAGACTTCCGACTTGAATTTCATTCTTCGGGTTTGGCAAGAATTCAAAGCAATCCACAAATATCTTCCCGATGAACACCCCTTTCAAGTGACATGGGCGTATAAGATGGGAATAATCGACATTGTCTTCGACAGAAACAAAGTTAGCGTGATCGCTAAATGGATTGGTGATGTTATTGGGTTTAACAGTTGGGATCGGGAGTGTTCCACTCTCAATCATGTCTTGAATTTCGTGCTTCAGTCGATAGCACCTTTCAGTATCGTGTCCCTTCCCTTGATGAAAGGCACAGTAGGCATTCGGTTTATACCATTTGCCTTGTTGTTCAGCAGGTGGATCCGGAGTTGGACCAATGGGCTTCAACTTTCCTTGGGCCATGAGCCTTTGGAGAGCGTAGGCGTAAGTGCACCCGATATCGGTGAATACCCTCGGAGCTTGGCGCGAGGCCTTTTGACTGTCCATCTAAGAGATTGACGGTTTCAACAAAGTGGGCCGCTGCTGGTGCTTTTGCTTTAGATGACGAGGCCCCCTGGTATCCTTTTGGCTTCTCAGCTTCAGCCATTCGGACATCGTCCTCTACCTTTATCCCGATTCTTATCAATTCTTTGAAAGAACCAAAATTCTGATATTTCAGAGCATTGCGGTAAATAGGTCGTAGATTCTTTACGAACTTATCTACCATTTCAACTTCGTCAGTCTTCTTGGCTAACTTCACGCTTTCGCGCCATCTTGCGAGGAATTCAAGAAAGCCTTCTTTTTCTTTCTGTGTCATTACCTCCAAAGTCCTTATGTTGGTTTGAATCTCGACATTGTCAAGATAGTGCTTACGAACTCCACCGTAATATCTTCGAAAGTGGGGAAGTTCTTAAGGTCAAGATTATAGAACCACGCCTTGGTGTTCATCCGCAGATTGGGCAAAAATTTGAGAGCATGTCAACAGTACTCCCTTCGATGCTAAGTACCCCTTATAGGCCTTAACATGGTGGATCGGATCTTCGTGCCCTTAAACTTTGGGATATCAAAGGAGTACCATGTTTATAGGCAACTTATCTCCGAATCGGGGCATAGGCCCTAGCATTTTCATAGTGGATGTTCTTCCCCGGAGAGTTTCAGACGGTCTTGATGAACTTGAACCGTTTCTCCGGATCGGTCGAGGTGGAGGGGAATCTTCACCCAGCTTAGATTCGATTGCATCCATTCGGGTCATCATGAGGTTCACGGCCTCAGTGAGCTTGTTAACAACATCTTCCATTGCTTGACGTCGGGTTTTTGGCGGCCTTTCTACAAGAAAACCCCGTACTGAGTCAATATTTAAAGTAAGAGCCCCTGCACACTTAAGGACATGACCCCAACTTGACTCAAACAAAGACTCGACTTAAGACTGATTAACCAAAAGGTTCGACTCACGGTTGGATTTAGACCTCGATTCATTTTAGACTCGACAAAACGACATGACTCAAACTGTCATAGCTCGATTCTAAACTGGACTCGGTGTGACTAAACCCGTGATTGGACTAACATAGCCCATAGGTTCGGGTGAAACGCCCTAAATGGCCTAGCTTGGGCGTTTCTGTGGACTATCTTAGACCAATTGGTCGACCAACATGACTCAAAGCCCAAGAGGTGAGCTTGGGTGACCCAACAGGGTCATGTTCTAGACTCTTAGAACGAAACACACCCGGCCTAACACGGCCATGACCCGGACACGACTCGACGCATTTCATGCTTGGTTGAGGTTCGAGAGGCATTTTGGATTGGTTTTGAAAAAACGAAATATTGATTTGAAAATGAGATTTGAAATGGGCAGATGCCTATAAAAGCTCATTTTGGGCCGAAAATTCTAGTCCTATTTGGGCAGCATTCCGCGTTTTTTTTTTTTTAAAACCATGCTAGTTTGAAAGTAAGTTGTTCAAAAGTTCGGTTTTGAAAAGGACATGGGAAATTTCGAAAAGACTCGGGAAAACAATTTGCACATTGTCATTCTCATGTTATAAGGATGTATGCTCCTAGACATCTCTAAGTCTCGGCAAGTCTTCTACAAGAAGGTCTATGCCCTCCATCCTTTTGCGGTCTTATAGAGCAAGGTGTCTTAAGGTAGAGTACCTAGAAGATCGTCCCCACCATCAAGAACCACGCGAGGTGAAGTGGAAGCGAGCAATGTGCAGCTTCCTAGCATAGTGGGACGTCGCCCCCCACGCATCACGAAGAAACGCTGGGACGGCCCGGGCAAGTCTTTAAGGGTTTATGCATGAATCGTAGCACTATGAGTAATGTTTTACTTTCCAACACTTTCTTTTCAAGTTTCACCTCGGAGGAAAAGACCCAGAAACAAAGTGTAACTAATCCTCTTTTCCCAAATGTAGTCGCCAAATCGTGGACAACGCCCGTGGGAATCGCGTCCGCGGGATCCACACTAGGCATAATCGACTCGAGGTTCTTTCGAATCGAATTAAGACATATTAGAGTCGCCACCAAGTTTTTTGGGAACTTGGAACCGTTCAAGTCAACTTTACACCTTTCATCGAAAAGCATAAAGCCAATCGACTACGAGTGATTAAAGATAAAGACTTGTACCCTATATCACTCGATTTGAATGACTCTCGTAATCCAATGGTATTTAGACGGATCCACAAACCATAGATCTTGAGTAAGGGGTGAGGGTACGTGTTAGGAAGCCCATAAGGACACCTAACCCCGCCCGTCGATAACGGCCTCTACTAAGTCAAGTGTCGGATTTCAAACAAGGTCATAGCTACTACGATATATGATATGCAAACATCGTTTTAAACCCTAACATGTGACAACAATTTCTATGTCATTTTAGATGCAACTAAACTAACTTTGTCAAAGTTGTAATTTAGCATGTGGGTTGATTGATCTAACAACATACAAAACAAAGCAAACAAGGCTTAAGGGGGAATGGGGGAGCCGTGGGATCTACCTATTACAAACCAGGCATTTCATGCCGACACAACGATAAATTAAAGATACAACTCGATCTAAATACAACGCTATACACAAAACCGTACACGACACATCACACGGCCAATCGGCCTAGAAAAGCGTGCACAAGAGGGGTGGCCCATGGCTTACATGACTCACGGCCTTAGGTCACTCCTCGTGATGTGTGCTTTCGCTCAATCTCATCGAATTAGACATAGGGCCGCACACCAAAGCATGCATTAGCATAAATCGGGCCATGTTGCTTCAAACAACATGCGATTTACTACGCTCTTACAAGCATTGGGGCACAACCATCTAACCAAACAAGACTAAGGTTTTTTGAAAGAGGTTTTGACTCGATAAAAGAAAACTAACTTGAAAATTACAACCAAACTAACAAACACGACTCGATAAACAAAGTAATTACAAGATACGAAATAACGAGATAAAGATGAGAAAATAACGAGAAAAGGGACTACAAGAACACGGCCAAACACGGCCCACACGATCTAGCATACCCTAATTCTTAGGTTAGATTCATTAGGTTAGATCAATTGATTGCGAAACGAGCTCGAAACAAATTAGAAAACAAGTTAGAAACGACGTTGATCGATTGGAAGGATGTCGCGCAAAGGTGTATTCTACACGGCCTAAGGGGTCAAATTAGGTCAAGTTCGCTAATTAAATTAACTCATCGAGTGTTAATAAGAAGGTGCTAATCACGCACTCTTATACTAGCGAGAAATTAGGTGAAAGAGAGAGAGATGCATTCAATTAAGTTACTGAAATTATTAGTTGATTTTTAAAGCTACGTCGATGCCACCTAACGTGTCTAATTAGGTTATTAAATTGATCTAATGTCATCTAAACGAGTTATATGTTAACAATCAGAGGTCGAACTAACATGTGAATGGTCCTAGGGTGGGTCGAATTACACGAAACAAGAGAGGGGTCAAAAGCGAAGAGCGAAGTTAGAATTCGTTTTATTAATGCCCTACCTTGAACACGAGGATATGTAAATGAGACGGGGTGTACGACCGAATGATGTAGCGGTTTCTTTCCCATCTCAAGTCAACGCGGGTGTTCATGGTGGTACTTTAACTCATACTCGGACTAAACTAGTTTCGTAGTTAATTATAACAATCGATAAACAAAAACGATAAACAAATAAAAACAAACTATAAAAAACCAACATAAAAAACGAAATAAAAGGGAGAAAGAAGAGGATTTGATGCACCCTCAACCTACATGTATCGTTGACACCGTCTTGGGTCGTAATCGATGGTAGATTTTATCTCGAGAGGCCGTCGTCGACGAAGAAACAAAGCAAACAACACGTTTTTATCGAATCTGGACAGCAACTTTCAAACAGCGATTTCTCTCTCGTTTCACGATGAAAATTCGATTTAAAAGATGTTTTGAAAACTAGAAAGAGAGGAGAACAGAGATCTTAAAGCAACCCCTGCTCGTTTTGAGTTATTGGGAACGAAAAACGAGCACAAACAGAACTGGACAGACAGGAAAAACCAAAAACAAAGTGTATAACACTGTTTTTCGAGGGAATTCGTGTACTCTCAAGGGCAATTTAGCTCGTAAATCTTTGTTTAATGTGTAGATGGATGTTATATGGTTAATTTGGAACAAGAAACTCGAATTTTGATGGAGGTTTGAAGGAGGAACGAATTGTTTTTCGAAGAGGACACACAAACTGTTCCAGTTTGGATGTCGGTTTTGTGGAGGGTTTTTGAGAGGCAATTAGAGTTTGTTTCTGGGGTTTAAAGCTTGTGAGTGACGGTAGGATATGTGGAGAACTTAGAGGAATGAATGTATGGTGAAGGGATCGTATTTATAAGGAGTTAAAGTAGGGCAAAAGAGAGGGAGAGGCAGTCGGGCCTGCTCACGCATACCTGTTGTCCAGCAGCTTTTGTGAGGGTTTGAGAGGGGTTTTCTTGGTGATTAAGCTAGGGTAATATGGGTAGGATACTAGGGTATGGGTTAGGGTTAATGGGTACGGGTTTTGGTAGTATTTGGAGCGGGTTTTGGGCTCGGGATTGAGCAGCAAAGCAGGGGGGGCTGTTTTGTGTATGCGGGCTGTTTGGGGGGTGTTTGGGATGGGATTTGGGCCGTGGTTAAGGGGGTTAGAACTGGGTTGGATGGGTAGAGGCTTAGGTTGGTTAGTGTACTCGAGATTCGTGCCAACTCGTAAAGAAAACGGGCTCAAAAACCGAGCTAAAATCGCGCTCCAAAACGCGTGTTCAAAACGAGTTCTTCTCGATTTTTAAATCGATTTTTCAAATCAATTAACACATTAAAATAAATGATTTTTCAAATCAAATATACTCATAAAATGATTTTTCAAATCAAATATTTATTTTATTTTCAATAAAATAAATTTAAGAAAATAAATTCAAAATAAAATAAAATAAATTGAAATCACCTAAAAAAGACCTTAATTTAAATATCATTTAAAATAATAAAATGAACTCACTAAAAAAACATTAATTTAAATATCATTTAAATTAATAAAATACTTCATCGATGACGCCCATTCTACATCGTAAAACGAACCCAAATAATGACAATGACAACTAAAGAATACATGTGTCCTATCATCATCGGGTGTTTGGCGGGTTCTCTATAAATTCCAATATCGACGGATACGGGTATCTACAGAGCCCCCACTTTGACTGAGGCTTGGACAAGGCGAAAGTCAAAGTATACCCCAGGTCCCTCTCGACCTGAGGATTCTGCGGGTCGTTTATAGTTCATTAGACTTGTGTATATAAGCTCGCCAGCCATAAGAAGAGATCATACCTGAAACTTCGTTGGGGATTGACTCTTGCTTCTGTTGTGTCAAGTTGTCACCGTTGGTCATCGACCCATAAATTGCATATATGGTGGGTTGAGCCTTATCCTTAGGCGCCTACGTATCCGTTTCTGACGGAATCAAACCCGCGTCGTAGTTCGGCAGCTGCTGACACATGCCCAAAGTTTATCATCTGCTGGCATTTGTCCAAAATTCATCATCTGTTGACATTTGCCCAAAATTTATCATCTGTTGGCGCTTGTCCGAATGGGACGGGACTTTCCGAGGAGGTTGCCGCCGCTTTCATCATTTGCTTTCAGCTACGGAATTCTTCCATTTCATACTCTTGTATTGAATTGAATTATTGGTGGATGTCAGCCTTTACATCTTGATAATGGTCTCTTAAGCCAACGGCGGCTTCAGAGCCCCCAGTTTGCAATGGCTCTAAAGTCGAAGACTTTAGAGCCCCCAGTTGAAGCATATCCTGCTATATTTGAAACACAAAAACGTACTAGCAATAATCATCACATAAGCACATTTGGATCATCAATCTTGAAATTGGATTATTTGAAAGATTGGGTCATCGACCCGAAAATTGAATTTGAAAATTTTGAATAATTGGGTCATCGACCCGAATTTTGAATTTGACATCACTTGGAATGTTGGGTCATCGACCCGAAATTTGAGTTTGAAAGACTGGGTCATCGACCCGAAATTTGAACATGTTGAAAATTTTGAATAATTGGGCTATCGATCCAAATTTTGAATTTGAAATGAATCACTTGGATGTTGGGTCGTCGACCCAAAATTTGATTTTGAACTTTGAGATTTGAACCTTGACTTGAAATGTACCACTACTTGGATCATCTATCCCATAATTCGCAAAAAGTTTTTGAAATTTCGGAATTCTGAAATCTTTGGCATTTTGAAATCGAACCTTGACGGGTCAGCAGGAAATACGACTCAGACACTCTGTATGACCCGTAAACAAACGTGGGCGTAGCCCGCTACCGTAAAACAAAAAAGGAAAATAAAACCGTAAGTGTGCACGGGTTTTAATTCAATTATTGACTTGTTGGGGGTAGAAATGTAAATTGGCCGTTCCGGCGCCAAAAGATGGCAAATGGGAATCACAAGGTCGTCCGACTTGGGACGGAGATATCGTATGGCATGGGCGTGCTCCCGAGGGCACATGGGAATCAAGATCACTTGGCATTGACAAGGTGGATTAAACTCACAGAGCAACAACGTTGGCTTCGCCCAGACACTAAACACAGACTGACTTTATGAGAACACTTAGACATCACACATCACTCTTGTTGAGAACATTCTGTCACTCTTCTCCTCGCCTCCTTTTTTTTCAGCGAGTTTTTCATCATTTCTTGCCACCGCCTTCTTTCTTTTCAGCGGGCTTTTACTATTTTTGTTCCACTCCTTCTTTCTTTTCAGCGGGTTTTTCATATTTTCTGTTCCCAACACAAACCTACATCTATATGACTCGGCATCTTTGCCTAAACCGTTCGATAAAGCTTATTCTGAGACTTGACACTATTCATCCGAACCTATATCCTTATCCTAGCCTACATCGAGTACTAAGACCGACTCAAACAAAGGTGGCTTCATTTGGACTTGGTTAGGACCCGTAAGAAACCAACAAGATGACAACTTGGTTGATGAGTGGATTGAATCCCTTATTCTCAAGGACCCGCCTACGTATTCGCGTGGAACGAAATCAAATCCGACGTAGTTCGATCATGGTGCATAAACATGGCATTTTGATTGTGTGTACACACTCGAAGGTTTCACCTAAGGTATCATGTCATATCCCATTCTAGCCTGTAAAGTACCGTTAAATCCCGTGTTTGGGGTTAGGTGTAAAAGGCTTGGATCTTTTGGGATGTGGAGCTTGGTAATAAGAAGTTGGAATGGTTAACCATCATTCTGAAGGTTTGTTTTGTGGTGCTAAGGCCAAGGGCTATGGCTGCTGATGTGGTTGGAATGGGTGTCTCGGGTTTGATGAACCACGAGTGCAAATGGGTTGAAAAATTATGTGGGTTCAAATTTCCATGTCTGGACCCTAAAGGCTGGGTGTAACAACACAAGCGGGACAATTCTCAAAATTCCCGACTATCCCCTTGTAACTGTCTCAGGAAGGACTTAGGGGTAAAGAGGTTACTACTTAAGCTTTTGGGCTTCGCCCATTGAACCTCAACTATGAGTACTTGACTTGAATTCTGGCTTCCGTAACTTCGACATTCAACCAAAAAGCATTCCGCAATAACTTCAACATCTTTTTTCCTTTTTTTCTTTTTCTTTCATCTTTTTTTTTTCATTTTTCTTTTTTCATTTTTTTTCATTTTTCCAATTTTTCTCATTTTTTCATTCTTTTTCATCTTTTTTTTTCTCTCTTTGAAAATGATCTTCTATTCATTCTCTTAGTCATAAATGGATACACCTTGAAAACTGGGCTTCGCCAACTAATTTGGGTAGGAACTAACAATTCCTTGTTAGAACGGGTTGATATCTTCTCTCTTCGAGATGAGATGATTTTGTTGGGGAAAAGCCTTGCCTTCCATCATTTATAGGGGAAACAAAGAGCTAGTCCGGGTTCGTCATAGAATCATCTAAAAGCTTGTCAAAAGCACCGGTTCTGATGGAGGTTTCTACCGCCAGACATGGAATAGGTAAAGGAAACAGACACGGGATCCTAAAGTATCCTTACATTTTGAAACGGGACATATTTCTACCCCAGGGATTCCTTTGAGTGTGTTGTGCATTTTATCATACTTTCAGAATGATTGAGGATTGGAAACAAGATATATTTGGAAACGAAACTGCAACTTTTTATTGGAAAGGCAATTGCTTAACAGACTCAAAGGAACGATTCCTAGGACACACCCTAGGTCATCGCGAGACAACCGACTCAACTTCAAGAAAAGAAAGTCCTAGACTCGACTCGACTAAGAAAAGAAAACAGATCCCGACTCATAATTTTTCAAATCTGGTCTTGAGCTTTCCCTTGTTCAGCTGTCAGCTTAGATGCTCGGCTCTGGTCCTTGATCCCTATGATGGTCTGCCTCCATCTCAAGGTAGTCCTCTGAGGATCTATGCCAGTGATGAAGGTTGGTGAACCAAATTGTCTTTTATTAACTTCGTTAATAAGAGGAGTACATTCTAGAGCAAGACTTCCGACTTGAATTTCATTCTTCGGGTTTGGCAAGAATTCAAAGCAATCCACAAATATCTTCCCGATGAACACCCCTTTCAAGTGACATGGGCGTATAAGATGGGAATAATCGACATTGTCTTCGACAGAAACAAAGTTAGCGTGATCGCTAAATGGATTGGTGATGTTATTGGGTTTAACAGTTGGGATCGGGAGTGTTCCACTCTCAATCATGTCTTGAATTTCGTGCTTCAGTCGATAGCACCTTTCAGTATCGTGTCCCTTCCCTTGATGAAAGGCACAGTAGGCATTCGGTTTATACCATTTGCCTTGTTGTTCGTGAGTGGATCCGGAGTTGGACCAATGGGCTTCAACTTTCCTTGGGCCATGAGCCTTTGGAGAGCGTAGGCGTAAGTGCACCCGATATCGGTGAATACCCTCGGAGCTTGGCGCGGAGGCCTTTTTGACTGTCCATCTAAGAGAGTGACAGTTTCAACAAAGTGGGCCGCTGCTGGTGCTTTTGCTTTAGATGACGAGGCCCCCTGGTATCCTTTTGGCTTCTCAGCTTCAGCCATTCGGACATCGTCCTCTACCTTTATCCCGATTCTTATCAATTCTTTGAAAGAACCAAAATTCTGATATTTCAGAGCATTGCGGTAAATAGGTCGTAGATTCTTTACGAACTTATCTACCATTTCAACTTCGTCAGTCTTCTTGGCTAACTTCACGCTTTCAGCGCGCCATCTTGCGAGGAATTCAGTAAAGCCTTCTTTTTCCTTCTGTGTCATTACCTCCAAAGTCCTTATGTTGGTTTGAATCTCGACATTGTCAGCATAGTGCTTACAGAACTCCACCGTAATATCTTCGAAAGTGGGGAAGTTCTTAAGGTCAAGATTATAGAACCACGCCTTCGGGTGTTTCTCCGAGAGATTGGGCAAAAATTTCGAGAGCATGTCAGCAGGTACTCCCTTCAGTGCTAAGTACCCCTTATAGGCCTTAACATGGTGGACTGGATCTTCTGTGCCCTTAAACTTTGGGATATCAGTGAGTACCATGTTTATAGGCAACTTATCCTGAACTGGGGCATAGGCCCTAGCATTTTCATAGTGGATGTTCTTCCCCAGGAGAGTTTCGAGACGGTCTTGATGAACTTGAACCGTTTCTCCGGATCGATCGAGGTGGAGGGGAATCTTCACCCAGCTTAGATTCGATTGCATCCATTCGGGTCATCATGAGGTTCACGGCCTCAGTGAGCTTGTTAACAGCATCTTCCATTGCTTGACGTCGGGTTTTTGGCGGCCTTTCTACAAGAAAACCCCTTCGAGTCAATATTTAAAGTAAGAGCCCCTGCACACTTAAGGACATGACCCCAACTTGACTCAAACAAAGACTCGACTTAAGACTGATTAACCAAAAGGTTCGACTCACGGTTGGATTTAGACCTCGATTCATTTTAGACTCGACAAAACGACATGACTCAAACTGTCATAGCTCGATTCTAAACTGGACTCGGTGTGACTAAACCCGTGATTGGACTAACATAGCCCATAGGTTCGGTGAAACGCCCTAAATGGCCTAGCTTGGCGTTTCGTGGACTATCCTAGACCAATTGGTCGACCAACATGACTCAAAGCCCAAGAGGTGAGCTTGGGTGACCCAACAGGTCGTGTTCTAGACTCTTAGAACGAAACACACCCGGCCTAACACGGCCATGACCCGGACACGACTCGACGCATTTCATGCTTGGTTGAGGTTCGAGAGGCATTTTGGATTGGTTTTGAAAAAACGAAATATTGATTTGAAAATGAGATTTGAAATGGGCAGCATGCCGGCTATAAAAGCTCATTTTGGGCCGAAAATTCTAGTCCTATTTGGGCAGCATTCCGCGTTTTTTTTTTTTAAAACCATGCTAGTTTGAAAGTAAGTTGTTCAAAAGTTCGGTTTTGAAAAGGACATGGGAAATTTCGAAAAGACTCGGGAAAACAATTTGCACATTGTCATTCTCATGTTATAAGGATGTATGCTCCTAGACATCTCTAAGTCTCGGCAAGTCTTCTACAAGAAGGTCTATGCCCTCCATCCTTTTGCGGTCTTATAGAGCAAGGTGTCTTAAGGTAGAGTACCTAGAAGATCGTCCCCACCATCAAGAACCACGCGAGGTGAAGTGGAAGCGAGCAATGTGCAGCTTCCTAGCATAGTGGGACGTCGCCCCCCACGCATCACGAAGAAACGCTGGGACGGCCCGGGCAAGTCTTTAAGGGTTTATGCATGAATCGTAGCACTATGAGTAATGTTTTACTTTCCAACACTTTCTTTTCAAGTTTCACCTCGGAGGAAAAGACCCTAGAAACAAAGTGTAACTAATCCTCTTTTCCCCAGCGGAGTCGCCAAACTGTGGACAACGCCCGCGGGAACTGCGTCCGCGGGATCCACACTAGGCATAATCGACTCGAGGTTCTTTCGAATCGAATTAAGACATATTAGAGTCGCCACCAAGTTTTTTGGGAACTTGGAACCGTTCAAGTCAACTTTACACCTTTCATCGAAAAGCATAAAGCCAATCGACTACGAGTGATTAAAGATAAAGACTTGTACCCTATATCACTCGATTTGAATGACTCTCGTAATCCAATGGTATTTAGACGGATCCACAAACCATAGATCTTGAGTAAGGGGTGAGGGTACGTGTTAGGAAGCCCATAAGGACACCTAACCCCGCCCGTCGATAACGGCCTCTACTAAGTCAAGTGTCGGATTTCAAACAAGGTCATAGCTACTACGATATATGATATGCAAACATCGTTTTAAACCCTAACATGTGACAACAATTTCTATGTCGTTTTAGATACAACTAAACTAACTTTGTCAAAGTTGTAATTTAGCATGTGGGTTGATTGATCTAACAACATACAAAACAAAGCAAACAAGGCTTAAGGGGGAATGGGGGAGCCGTGGGATCTACCTATTACAAACCAGGCATTTCATGCTGACACAACGATAAATTAAAGATACAACTCGATCTAAATACAACGCTATACACAAAACCGTACACGACACATCACACGGCCAATCGGCCTAGAAAAGCGTGCACAAGAGGGGTGGCCCATGGCTTACATGACTCACGGCCTTAGGTCACTCCTCGTGATGTGTGCTTTCGCTCAATCTCATCGAATTAGACATAGGGCCGCACACCAAAGCATGCATTAGCATAAATCGGGCCATGTTGCTTCAAACAACATGCGATTTACTACGCTCTTACAAGCATTGGGGCACAACCATCTAACCAAACAAGACTAAGGTTTTTTGAAAGAGGTTTTGACTCGATAAAAGAAAACTAACTTGAAAATTACAACCAAACTAACAAACACGACTCGATAAACAAAGTAATTACAAGATACGAAATAACGAGATAAAGATGAGAAAATAACGAGAAAAGGGACTACAAGAACACGGCCAAACACGGCCCACACGATCTAGCATACCCTAATTCTTAGGTTAGATTCATTAGGTTAGATCAATTGATTGCGAAACGAGCTCGAAACAAATTAGAAAACAAGTTAGAAACGACGTTGATCGATTGGAAGGATGTCGCGCAAAGGTGTATTCTACACGGCCTAAGGGGTCAAATTAGGTCAAGTTCGCTAATTAAATTAACTCATCGAGTGTTAATAAGAAGGTGCTAATCACGCACTCTTATACTAGCGAGAAATTAGGTGAAAGAGAGAGAGATGCATTCAATTAAGTTCTGACGAGAATTATTAGTTGATTTTTAAAGCTACGTCGATGCCACCTAACGTGTCTAATTAGGTTATTAAATTGATCTAATGTCATCTAAACGAGTTATATGTTAACAATCAGAGGTCGAACTAACATGTGAATGGTCCTAGGGTGGGTCGAATTACACGAAACAAGAGAGGGGTCAAAAGCGAAGAGCGAAGTTAGAATTCGTTTTATTAATGCCCTACCTTGAACACGAGGATATGTAAATGAGACGGGGGTGTACGACCGACTGATGTAGCGGTTTCTTTCCCATCTCAAGTCAACGCGGGTGTTCATGGTGGTACTTTAACTCATACTCGGACTAAACTAGTTTCGTAGTTAATTATAACAATCGATAAACAAAAACGATAAACAAATAAAAACAAACTATAAAAAACCAACATAAAAAACGAAATAAAAGGGAGAAAGAAGAGGATTTGATGCACCCTCAACCTACATGTATCGTTGACACCGTCTTGGGTCGTAATCGATGGTAGATTTTATCTCGAGAGGCCGTCGTCGACGAAGAAACAAAGCAAACAACACGTTTTTATCGAATCTGGACAGCAACTTTCAAACAGCGATTTCTCTCTCGTTTCACGATGAAAATTCGATTTAAAAGATGTTTTGAAAACTAGAAAGAGAGGAGAACAGAGATCTTAAAGCAACCCCTGCTCGTTTTGAGTTATTGGGAACGAAAAACGAGCACAAACAGAACTGGACAGACAGGAAAAACCGCGAAAACAAAGTGTATAACACTCTGTTTTTCGAGGGAATTCGTGTACTCTCAAGGGCAATTTGGCTCGTAAATCTTTGTCTAATGTGTAGATGGATGTTATATGGTTAATTTGGAACAAGAAACTCGAATTTTGATGGAGGTTTGAAGGAGGAACGAATTGTTTTTCGAAGAGGACACACAAACTGTTCCAGTTTGGATGTCGGTTTTGTGGAGGGTTTTTGAGAGGCAATTAGGGTTTGTTTCTGGGGTTTAAAGCTTGTGAGTGACGGTAGGATATGTGGAGAACTTAGAGGAATGAATGTATGGTGAAGGGATCGTATTTATAAGGAGTTAAAGTAGGGCAAAAGAGAGGGAGAGGCAGTCGGGCCTGCTCACGCATAGCTGCTGTCCAGCAGCTTTTGTGAGGGTTTGAGAGGGGTTTTCTTGGTGATTAAGCTAGGGTAATATGGGTAGGATACTAGGGTATGGGTTAGGGTTAATGGGTACGGGTTTTGGTAGTATTTGGAGCGGGTTTTGGGCTCGGGATTGAGCTGCAAAGCAGGGGGGGCTGTTTTGTGTATGCGGGCTGTTTGGGGGGTGTTTGGGATGGGATTTGGGCCGTGGTTAAGGGGGTTAGAACTGGGTTGGATGGGTAGAGGCTTAGGTTGGTTAGTGTACTCGAGATTCGTACCAACTCGTAAAGAAAATGGGCTCAAAAACCGAGCTAAAATCGCGCTCCAAAACGCGTGTTCAAAACGAGTTCTTCTCGATTTTTAAATCGATTTTTCAAATCAATTAACACATTAAAATAAATGATTTTTCAAATCAAATATACTCATAAAATGATTTTTCAAATCAAATATTTATTTTATTTTCAATAAAATAAATTTAAGAAAATAAATTCAAAATAAAATAAAATAAATTGAAATCACCTAAAAAAGACCTTAATTTAAATATCATTTAAAATAATAAAATGAACTCACTAAAAAAACATTAATTTAAATATCATTTAAATTAATAAAATACTTCATCGATGACGCCCATTCTACATCGTAAAACGAACCCAAATAATGACAATGACAACTAAAGAATACATGTGTCCTATCATCATCGGGTGTTTGGCGGGTTCTCTATAAATTCCAATATCGACGGATACGGGTATCTACAGAGCCCCCACTTTGACTGAGGCTTGGACAAGGCGAAAGTCAAAGTATACCCCAGTCCCTCTCGACCGAGGATTCTCATGGGTCGTTTATAGTTCATTAGACTTGTGTATATAAGCTCGCTTGACCATAAGAAGAGATCATACCTGAAACTTCGTTGGGGATTGACTCTTGCTTCTGTTGTGTCAAGTTGTCACCGTTGGTCATCGACCCATAAATTGCATATATGGTGGGTTGAGCCTTATCCTTAGGCGCCTACGTATCCGTTTCTCGAAATCAAACCCGCGTCGTAGTTCGGCAATTCCGACACATGCCCAAAGTTTATCATCTGCTGGCATTTGTCCAAAATTCATCATCTGTTGACATTTGCCCAAAATTTATCATCTGTTGGCGCTTGTCCGAATGGGACGGGACTTTCCGAGGAGGTTGCCGCCGCTTTCATCATTTGCTTTCAGCTACGGAATTCTTCCATTTCATACTCTTGTATTGAATTGAATTATTGGTGGATGTCAGCCTTTACATCTTGATAATGGTCTCTTAAGCCAACGGCTTGAGCTCCCCGATTCTGAATGGCTCTAAAGTCGAAGACTTTAGAGCCCCCAGTTGAAGCATATCCTGCTATATTTGAAACACAAAAACGTACTAGCAATAATCATCACATAAGCACATTTGGATCATCAATCTTGAAATTGGATTATTTGAAAGATTGGGTCATCGACCCGAAAATTGAATTTGAAAATTTTGAATAATTGGGTCATCGACCCGAATTTTGAATTTGACATCACTTGGAATGTTGGGTCATCGACCCGAAATTTGAGTTTGAAAGACTGGGTCATAGACCCAAAATTTGAACATGTTGAAAATTTTGAATAATTGGGCTATCGATCCAAATTTTGAATTTGAAATGAATCACTTGGATGTTGGGTCGTCGACCCAAAATTTGATTTTGAACTTTGAGATTTGAACCTTGACTTGAAATGTACCACTACTTGGATCATCTATCCCATAATTCGCAAAAAGTTTTTGAAATTTCGGAATTCTGAAATCTTTGGCATTTTGAAATCGAACCTTGACGGGTGAGCAGGAAATACGACTCAGACACTCTGTATGACCCGTAAACAAACGTGGGCGTAGCCCGCTACCGTAAAACAAAAAAGGAAAATAAAACCGTAAGTGTGCACGGGTTTTAATTCAATTATTGACTTGTTGGGGGTAGAAATGTAAATTGGCTGCCCGGCGCCAAAAGATGGCAAATGGGAATCACAAGGTCGTCCGACTTGGGACGGAGATATCGTATGGCATGGGCGTGCTCCCGAGGGCACATGAGAATCAAGATCACTTGGCATTGACAAGGTGGATTAAACTCACAGAGCAACAACGTTGGCTTCGCCCAGACACTAAACACAGACTGACTTTATGAGAACACTTAGACATCACACATCACTCTTGTTGAGAACATTCTGTCACTCTTCTCCTCGCCTCCTTTTTTTTTTTGAGTTTTTCATCATTTCTTGCCACCGCCTTCTTTCTTTTCAGCGGGCTTTTACTATTTTTGTTCCACGCCTTCTTTCTTTTCAGCGGGTTTTTCATATTTTCTGTTCCCAACACAAACCTACATCTATATGACTCGGCATCTTTGCCTAAACCGTTCGATAAAGCTTATTCTGAGACTTGACACTATTCATCCGAACCTATATCCTTATCCTAGCCTACATCGAGTACTAAGACCGACTCAAACAAAGGTGGCTTCATTTGGACTTGGTTAGGACCCGTAAGAAACCAACAAGATGACAACTTGGTTGATGAGTGGATTGAATCCCTTATTCTGAAGGACTGCCTACGTATTCGCGTGGAACGAAATCAAATCCGACGTAGTTCGATCATGGTGCATAAACATGGCATTTTGATTGTGTGTACACACTCGAAGGTTTCACCTAAGGTATCATGTCATATCCCATTCTAGCCTGTAAAGTACCGTTAAATCTCGTGTTTGGGGTTAGGTGTAAAAGGCTTGGATCTTTTGGGATGTGGAGCTTGGTAATAAGAAGTTGGAATGGTTAACCATCATTCTGAAGGTTTGTTTTGTGGTGCTAAGGCCAAGGGCTATGGCTGCTGATGTGGTTGGAATGGGTGTCTCGGGTTTGATGAACCACGAGTGCAAATGGGTTGAAAAATTATGTGGGTTCAAATTTCCATGTCTGGACCCTAAAGGCTGGGTGTAACAACACAAGCGGGACAATTCTCAAAATTCCCGACTATCCCCTTGTAACTGTCTCAGGAAGGACTTAGGGGTAAAGAGGTTACTACTTAAGCTTTTGGGCTTCGCCCATTGAACCTCAACTATGAGTACTTGACTTGAATTCTGGCTTCCGTAACTTCGACATTCAACCAAAAAGCATTCCGCAATAACTTCAACATCTTTTTTCCTTTTTGTCTTTTTCTTTCATCTTTTTTTTTTTCATTTTTCTTTTTTCATTTTTTTTCATTTTTCCAATTTTTCTCATTTTTTCATTCTTTTTCATCTTTTTTTTTCTCTCTTTGAAAATGATCTTCTATTCATTCTCTTAGTCATAAATGGATACACCTTGAAAACTGGGCTTCGCCAACTAATTTGGGTAGGAACTAACAATTCCTTGTTAGAACGGGTTGATATCTTCTCTCTTCGAGATGGGATGATTTTGTTGGGGAAAAGCCTTGCCTTCCATCATTTATAGGGGAAACAAAGAGCTAGTCCGGGTTCGTCATAGAATCATCTAAAAGCTTGTCAAAAGCACCTGGTTCGATGGAGGTTTCTACCGCCAAACATGGAATAGGTAAAGGAAACAGACACGGGATCCTAAAGTATCCTTACATTTTGAAACGGGACATATTTCTACCCCAGGGATTCCTTTGAGTGTGTTGTGCATTTTATCATACTTTCAGAATGATTGAGGATTGGAAACAAGATATATTTGGAAACGAAATCACAACTTTTTATTGGAAAGGCAATTGCTTAACAGACTCAAAGGAACGATTCCTAGGACACACCCTAGGTCATCGCGAGACAACCGACTCAACTTCAAGAAAAGAAAGTCCTAGACTCGACTCGACTAAGAAAAGAAAACAGATCCCGACTCATAATTTTTCAAATCTGGTCTTGAGCTTTCCCTTGTTCAGCTGTCAGCTTAGATGCTCGGCTCTGGTCCTTGATCCCTATGATGGTCTGCCTCCATCTCAAGGTAGTCCTCTGAGGATCTATGCCAGTGATGAAGGTTGGTGAACCAAATTGTCTTTTATTAACTTCGTTAATAAGAGGAGTACATTCTAGAGCAAGACTTCCGACTTGAATTTCATTCTTCGGGTTTGGCAAGAATTCAAAGCAATCCACAAATATCTTCCCGATGAACACCCCTTTCAAGTGACATGGGCGTATAAGATGGGAATAATCGACATTGTCTTCGACAGAAACAAAGTTAGCGTGATCGCTAAATGGATTGGTGATGTTATTGGGTTTAACAGTTGGGATCGGGAGTGTTCCACTCTCAATCATGTCTTGAATTTCGTGCTTCAGTCGATAGCACCTTTCAGTATCGTGTCCCTTCCCTTGATGAAAGGCACAGTAGGCATTCGGTTTATACCATTTGCCTTGTTGTTCAGCAGGTGGATCCGGAGTTGGACCAATGGGCTTCAACTTTCCTTGGGCCATGAGCCTTTGGAGAGCGTAGGCGTAAGTGCACCCGATATCGGTGAATACCCTCGGAGCTTGGCGCGGAGGCCTTTTTGACTGTCCATCTAAGAGAGTGACAGTTTCAACAAAGTGGGCCGCTGCTGGTGCTTTTGCTTTAGATGACGAGGCCCCCTGGTATCCTTTTGGCTTCTCAGCTTCAGCCATTCGGACATCGTCCTCTACCTTTATCCCGATTCTTATCAATTCTTTGAAAGAACCAAAATTCTGATATTTCAGAGCATTGCGGTAAATAGGTCGTAGATTCTTTACGAACTTATCTACCATTTCAACTTCGTCAGTCTTCTTGGCTAACTTCACGCTTTCAGCGCGCCATCTTGCGAGGAATTCAGTAAAGCCTTCTTTTTCCTTCTGTGTCATTACCTCCAAAGTCCTTATGTTGGTTTGAATCTCGACATTGTCAAGATAGTGCTTACGAACTCCACCGTAATATCTTCGAAAGTGGGGAAGTTCTTAAGGTCAAGATTATAGAACCACGCCTTCGGTGTTCATCCGAGAGATTGGGCAAAAATTTCGAGAGCATGTCGTGCAGGTACTCCCTTCAATGCTAAGTACCCTTATAGGCCTTAACATGGTGGACTGGATCTTCTGTGCCCTTAAACTTTGGGATATCAGTGAGTACCATGTTTATAGGCAACTTATCCTGAACTGGGGCATAGGCCCTAGCATTTTCATAGTGGATGTTCTTCCCCTGGGAGAGTTTCAGACGGTCTTCGATGAACTTGAACCGTTTCTCCAGATCAGTCAGAGGTGGAGGGGAATCTTCATCCAGCTTAGATTCGATTGCATCCATTCGGGTCATCATGAGGTTCACGGCCTCGGTGAGCTTGTTAACAAAGATCTTCCATTGCTTGACGTCGGGTTTTTGGCGGCCTTTCTACAAGAAAACCCCGTACTGAGTCAATATTTAAAGTAAGAGCCCCTGCACACTTAAGGACATGACCCCAACTTGACTCAAACAAAGACTCGACTTAAGACTGATTAACCAAAAGGTTCGACTCACGGTTGGATTTAGACCTCGATTCATTTTAGACTCGACAAAACGACATGACTCAAACTGTCATAGCTCGATTCTAAACTGGACTCGGTGTGACTAAACCCGTGATTGGACTAACATAGCCCATAGGTTCGGGTGAAACGCCCTAAATGGCCTAGCTTGGGCGTTTCTGTGGACTATCCTAGACCAATTGGTCGACCAACATGACTCAAAGCCCAAGAGGTGAGCTTGGGTGACCCAACAGGGTCATGTTCTAGACTCTTAGAACGAAACACACCCGGCCTAACACGGCCATGACCCGGACACGACTCGACGCATTTCATGCTTGGTTGAGGTTCGAGAGGCATTTTGGATTGGTTTTGAAAAAACGAAATATTGATTTGAAAATGAGATTTGAAATGGGCAGCATGCCGGCTATAAAAGCTCATTTTGGGCCGAAAATTCTAGTCCTATTTGGGCAGCATTCCGCGTTTTTTTTTTTTTTTAAAACCATGCTAGTTTGAAAGTAAGTTGTTCAAAAGTTCGGTTTTGAAAAGGACATGGGAAATTTCGAAAAGACTCGGGAAAACAATTTGCACATTGTCATTCTCATGTTATAAGGATGTATGCTCCTAGACATCTCTAAGTCTCGGCAAGTCTTCTACAAGAAGGTCTATGCCCTCCATCCTTTTGCGGTCTTATAGAGCAAGGTGTCTTAAGGTAGAGTACCTAGAAGATCGTCCCCACCATCAAGAACCACGCGAGGTGAAGTGGAAGCGAGCAATGTGCGGCTTCCTAGCATAGTGGGACGTCGCCCCCCACGCATCACGAAGAAACGCTGGGACGGCCCGGGCAAGTCTTTAAGGGTTTATGCATGAATCGTAGCACTATGAGTAATGTTTTACTTTCCAACACTTTCTTTTCAAGTTTCACCTCGGAGGAAAAGACCCTAGAAACAAAGTGTAACTAATCCTCTTTTCCCAAATGAGTCGCCAAATCAGGACAACGCCCGCGGAATCGCGTCCGCGGGATCCACACTAGGCATAATCGACTCGAGGTTCTTTCGAATCGAATTAAGACATATTAGAGTCGCCACCAAGTTTTTTGGGAACTTGGAACCGTTCAAGTCAACTTTACACCTTTCATCGAAAAGCATAAAGCCAATCGACTACGAGTGATTAAAGATAAAGACTTGTACCCTATATCACTCGATTTGAATGACTCTCGTAATCCAATGGTATTTAGACGGATCCACAAACCATAGATCTTGAGTAAGGGGTGAGGGTACGTGTTAGGAAGCCCATAAGGACACCTAACCCCGCCCGTCGATAACGGCCTCTACTAAGTCAAGTGTCGGATTTCAAACAAGGTCATAGCTACTACGATATATGATATGCAAACATCGTTTTAAACCCTAACATGTGACAACAATTTCTATGTCGTTTTAGATGCAACTAAACTAACTTTGTCAAAGTTGTAATTTAGCATGTGGGTTGATTGATCTAACAACATACAAAACAAAGCAAACAAGGCTTAAGGGGGAATGGGGGAGCCGTGGGATCTACCTATTACAAACCAGGCATTTCATGCCGACACAACGATAAATTAAAGATACAACTCGATCTAAATACAACGCTATACACAAAACCGTACACGACACATCACACGGCCAATCGGCCTAGAAAAGCGTGCACAAGAGGGGTGGCCCATGGCTTACATGACTCACGGCCTTAGGTCACTCCTCGTGATGTGTGCTTTCGCTCAATCTCATCGAATTAGACATAGGGCCGCACACCAAAGCATGCATTAGCATAAATCGGGCCATGTTGCTTCAAACAACATGCGATTTACTACGCTCTTACAAGCATTGGGGCACAACCATCTAACCAAACAAGACTAAGGTTTTTTGAAAGAGGTTTTGACTCGATAAAAGAAAACTAACTTGAAAATTACAACCAAACTAACAAACACGACTCGATAAACAAAGTAATTACAAGATACGAAATAACGAGATAAAGATGAGAAAATAACGAGAAAAGGGACTACAAGAACACGGCCAAACACGGCCCACACGATCTAGCATACCCTAATTCTTAGGTTAGATTCATTAGGTTAGATCAATTGATTGCGAAACGAGCTCGAAACAAATTAGAAAACAAGTTAGAAACGACGTTGATCGATTGGAAGGATGTCGCGCAAAGGTGTATTCTACACGGCCTAAGGGGTCAAATTAGGTCAAGTTCGCTAATTAAATTAACTCATCGAGTGTTAATAAGAAGGTGCTAATCACGCACTCTTATACTAGCGAGAAATTAGGTGAAAGAGAGAGAGATGCATTCAATTAAGTTACAGAATTATTAGTTGATTTTTAAAGCTACGTCGATGCCACCTAACGTGTCTAATTAGGTTATTAAATTGATCTAATGTCATCTAAACGAGTTATATGTTAACAATCAGAGGTCGAACTAACATGTGAATGGTCCTAGGGTGGGTCGAATTACACGAAACAAGAGAGGGGTCAAAAGCGAAGAGCGAAGTTAGAATTCGTTTTATTAATGCCCTACCTTGAACACGAGGATATGTAAATGAGACGGGGGTGTACGACCGACTGATGTAGCGGTTTCTTTCCCATCTCAAGTCAACGCGGGTGTTCATGGTGGTACTTTAACTCATACTCGGACTAAACTAGTTTCGTAGTTAATTATAACAATCGATAAACAAAAACGATAAACAAATAAAAACAAACTATAAAAAACCAACATAAAAAACGAAATAAAAGGGAGAAAGAAGAGGATTTGATGCACCCTCAACCTACATGTATCGTTGACACCGTCTTGGGTCGTAATCGATGGTAGATTTTATCTCGAGAGGCCGTCGTCGACGAAGAAACAAAGCAAACAACACGTTTTTATCGAATCTGGACAGCAACTTTCAAACAGCGATTTCTCTCTCGTTTCACGATGAAAATTCGATTTAAAAGATGTTTTGAAAACTAGAAAGAGAGGAGAACAGAGATCTTAAAGCAACCCCTGCTCGTTTTGAGTTATTGGGAACGAAAAACGAGCACAAACAGAATCGACAGACAGAAAAACCGCGAAAACAAAGTGTATAACACTCTGTTTTTCGAGGGAATTCGTGTACTCTCAAGGGCAATTTGGCTCGTAAATCTTTGTCTAATGTGTAGATGGATGTTATATGGTTAATTTGGAACAAGAAACTCGAATTTTGATGGAGGTTTGAAGGAGGAACGAATTGTTTTTCGAAGAGGACACACAAACTGTTCCAGTTTGGATGTCGGTTTTGTGGAGGGTTTTTGAGAGGCAATTAGGGTTTTTTTCTGGGGTTTAAAGCTTGTGAGTGACGGTAGGATATGTGGAGAACTTAGAGGAATGAATGTATGGTGAAGGGATCGTATTTATAAGGAGTTAAAGTAGGGCAAAAGAGAGGGAGAGGCAGTCGGGCCTGCTCACGCATAGCTGCTGTCCAGCAGCTTTTGTGAGGGTTTGAGAGGGGTTTTCTTGGTGATTAAGCTAGGGTAATATGGGTAGGATACTAGGGTATGGGTTAGGGTTAATGGGTACGGGTTTTGGTAGTATTTGGAGCGGGTTTTGGGCTCGGGATTGAGCTGCAAAACAGGGGGGGCTGTTTTGTGTATGCGGGCTGTTTGGGGGGTGTTTGGGATGAGATTTGGGCCGTGGTTAAGGGGGTTAGAACTGGGTTGGATGGGTAGAGGCTTAGGTTGGTTAGTGTACTCGAGATTCGTGCCAACTCGTAAAGAAAACGGGCTCAAAAACCGAGCTAAAATCGTGCTCCAAAACGCGTGTTCAAAACGAGTTCTTATCGATTTTTAAATCGATTTTTCAAATCAATTAACACATTAAAATAAATGATTTTTCAAATCAAATATACTCATAAAATGATTTTTCAAATCAAATATTTATTTTATTTTCAATAAAATAAATTTAAGAAAATAAATTCAAAATAAAATAAAATAAATTGAAATCACCTAAAAAAGACCTTAATTTAAATATCATTTAAAATAATAAAATGAACTCACTTAAAAAAACATTAATTTAAATATCATTTAAATTAATAAAATACTTCATCGATGACGCCCATTCTACATCGTAAAACGAACCCAAATAATGACAATGACAACTAAAGAATACATGTGTCCTATCATCATCGGGTGTTTGGCGGGTTCTCTATAAATTCCAATATCGACGGATACGGGTATCTACAGCACCATATAAAGAGGGCAACTCAAAGAGAATACCACTTGGACTAGGGTACAAACCCACTAAAGAAGAAGTTCTCGAAATGCTCGCTCAAGTTCAAAACCGTAAGCATGTAGGAGTCCAAATGAGACCCTATCTCCCTACTTTAAATGGGTACTTTGTTCAAGAAGGAAGTCTAGAACTCTTTCACGGATTTCCCGAGCCTTGGCATTATCTCGAGAGGAAGTTAGCCGGAATCGAGATCTTTCACGATTGTGTGAGATCCCTGAAAAAATCTCCTTTTTCGAATATAAGTAAATAATTTGGAGTCGCCAGTAGGTTTTATAAAAAACATACAAAAATAAGGTTAACGGAAAAGGCCCTTTTTGATCCCTGGTATGGGGACTGATCCGTCACTCCGGCCTAAACCAAAGATTGCGGATTCGGGCGTAAAGGTACGATCAGGGAAGGTGTTAGGCACCCGGACCGCCCATCAAACTGACGGCCTCTACTATTTATTTGTAATATTATATATTTGACGAAATTTATCGAAATAGTACAAATTATTTATAAAGAACAAATAAATTAGGTTAGTTTATATACAATAAATAGAGAAAATAAATAAAAGACAATAAAAGAATTAGATAAAAAGAAAGAGTAAATAAAAAACTTATTTGAATCTGGTACCCTCGGGCCTATGTGGATGTTGACTATTAATGAATTTCGACTTTGTCGTTAATTAACGGCTCTTATGCACTTATATGGAACTGGGACAATTTATTGGTGAATGGTTTGATTTGAAACTGGGATAGTATATTTGAGACGGTGTATACATGAGAGTAAAGCTTTTTTGGAGGTTGGTTTTGTATTAGATCGGAGGTATTATATGAATCTCGTTATTTTATGTCTGTGTGTTCCCCCCTTTTCCGTGTACTTGTAGACGGGTATTTATACTGACTGATTACACTACTACAGATACAGGCTATAACAACGGTCAAAAACCGTTGTTATATAAAAAAGCGGACGTTGTTAAAGCGTCCGTTGTAGAAGGTTTTAACAACGGTTGGTTTACTTAAGGAAACCGTTGTTAAAACTATTAACCACGGTTTTATGTATAAAAACCCGTTGTGGAAAGTGTGATACAATTTTGGGGGGAAAGTTATAACAACGGGTTTTAATATACAAAACCGTTGTTATAACTAAAGACAACGGGTTGTTATAAAATAACCGTTGTTGTTTGTTCTTAAAAAATAAAAAAAAATTAAATTAAATATTACTAGATGCATGCATAATTACGGCCTGTTAGAATTCCGATGCATGCATTATTACCGACATCACTTTGTACATATGAACGGATAATATGGAATGAGAAGGGTTAGTAATAGGATTTGAAGCAAAGATTATTGAGAGATATGATGATGATTATGGCACAACTTCCTAACATATATATTAATTAAAAAGCAATTAACTCAACCCACACATTGCTTAGTATAAATACATTGCATATCTCAACTAACATTTCCATTATCTCATATATTCATCTCCAAACTCTATCTGTTAAAACAAACTCTACTTAATCTTTCAAATCAAACTCAAAAAACTCTAACAAAATGAATGATTTCATCCTAAAGACTCTTACCATGATCGAGAACAACAACAACTTCATCCGCTGGTTCCTCCATATTGAGGAAAGTTTCAGGAGCTACCTTGCGGATGCTCGATCCGCACCGAAGCACGCCAAAGAAGATGGCTTGACGGAGCAAAGCGGCGATTGCGGCTATATGACGATATAGCAATCTGCTGAACTAACCTCCAAATAGCCAAGGAGGAGAGGATGGATACGATAGAGCACAATAAGATCCTCCATGAAAATATAAGAATTGCATTTTTACATATGTAATTTTTTTTTTTAATTTATGTATTTCTAAATATATATATATATATATATTAATTAATTATGTTTATCTTACTTCTTCATCTTGCTTCTTCATTGTTTTAGTAACTAATTATGCGAACAATACTTAAACAAATAACATAATGGTCGATAAAAACACATATATGCAAAAGAAATAAATAGAAAAAGAAAATAATGACGATGAAACTAACGATGTGATTTACGAGATTTACCCGATAAATACGAACGTAATAGACGATGAAATCACGATGTGGCGAGAAGATAAAGCGACGATGAGAAAGAGAGAAATAGAAAAAGAGAGAAAGAGAGTGTGTATGTGTTTTGTGTTTGTTTATCTGCTGTGTTTGTGTTTGTGTTTGTGTATTAAGGGTTGTGTTTTGTGGTTTTGCAGCAGACTTACATTTGTGTGGTTTATAGTATGGAAGGTATTGACAACGGTTATTAAACAACAACCGTTGTGAAATATGTTTTAACAACGGTTGTAAAAAACACCCGTTGTCAAATATGTTTTAACAACGGGTTTCAAAAGTAACCGTTGTGATTACTTTTCACTAACTTTGCGCCAATTTTGCGTCAAATTATTAACAACGGTTCCGCATGTGTGACCCGTTGTTAAAAATAATAACAACGGTTTTTATAACCATACCCGTTGTAATTGATTTTAGTAAAATTCGCGCCATACATTCTACAACGTCTATTGTGATTTTCGTGAATAATCGTTGTTAAAGGGGCGTTGTAGTTGCCTAAATTTGTAGTAGTGTTAAGACTTCTCGTAGATTTGAACACTGGTAGGGTCTGTGTGTTCCCCCCTTTTCCGTGTACTTGTAGACGGGTATTTATACTGACTGGTTAAGACTTCTCGTAGATTTGAACACTGGTAGAATTTGACCTTGCTCCTACATCGTCATCAACAAATAAAATTTTATCTTTTCAATTTCCTATCCTTTTTTATCTCCACCGCCTGATGTCATGAATTTACATGTTGTATTTGATTTCCTTATCTTCAATGCATTTTGGCTCTACATGAATTCTATCACTTAGCCAATAAGGAAACTCAAAGCCTTCTTAATTACTTGTTGTACTTCCTATATTGTCATGGGCTCATAAACTAATCGTACAACTTAAGAGTGAGATGCCCTTTGTCCAATTTCTTTTATCAAATGGGCCACAACTTATACTTCCAAACGACCCACTAATACTCAATTGCCATTGACAGCTAATTCCTTAATACGCCACTAGATTAAATTCCATGAATAACACTCCCGGCTTTTACCGAATGATTAATGATATAAAGTGGGCTAAGTAGGTACAAAGGGCCTTTTGGTGGTTTTACGTTATTTTAAGGAATTTTGGGAAATAAGTGTAAAGAGCCTTTAATTATAAACATTGTCAATTTTCATTTAGTCATTAAATTTGAGCCTCATCATCGGGTACCCGTAAGGCTAGGTAGACATTTTGAGGTGTCTACAGAAGCCCCCACTTTGACCGAGTCTGAGTAAGACGAATGTCAAAGTAGTCCGGTCGGGACAGATAAAGGATAAGAAACATACCTCGGCCTCTTACATTACCTGTCTGTAGTAGCTGTAATCTGGGACTGACTTAGTAAAACTTTGTTTTACTAATCTGGAATGAAGCTGGAACTGGTGCAATGAAACTTTTTTTCGTTGGTTTGAAACTGGCATAGTAAAACTTTGTTTCACCGTCCTGAACCGTATAGCCAAACTTTGTTCACCGATGAGGCGGCATGACAAAACTTTGTTTTGTCAATCTGGAATGGAGCTGGTAAAACTTTGTTTCACCATTCTGGAAACTGGTATGGCAAAACTTTGTTTCGCCGGTCTAGAATCTGGAATAGCCAAACTTTGTTTAGCTGGTCTGGATCTGGATAGTGAAACTTTGTTTCACTGGTCTGGATACTGGTTAAGCAAAACTTTGTTTCGCTTAAGAGTGAACCTGCAAAATTTGATTTCACAAGCTCGATTGCGTGTCAGGGCCCGCCGACCGAGGAATTCAAAATTTTATTTTGAAAAGGGATTAGAATGTAAAATTTTATTTTACAAACTAGGATGCAAAATTTTATTTCGCAAAAGGGAAGTTCAAAAAAATTTATTTTAAGAACTCGGATGCATGTGAGGGCCTGCCGACCAAGGAATTTCAAAATTTTATTTTGAAAAGGATGGATAAGATCGTAAAATTTTATTTTACAACCTTAGATGCGTGTCAGGGCCCGCCGACCGATAAGTTTGAAAATTGCAAAATTTTATTTCGCAAAAAAACAAGTTCAGAAAATTTTATTTTAAGAACTCAAATGCATGTCAGGGCCTGCCGACCAAAGGATTTGAAAATTGCAAAATTTTATTTCGCAAAAAAGATAAGTTCAGAAAATTTTATTTTAAGAACTCAGATGCATGTCAGGGCCAGCCGACCAAAGGATTCAAAATTTTATTTTGAAAAAGAAGCTGATTTGAGGATCGTAAAATTTTATTTCACGAAAAGAGCTGGAGAATTGATTAATTTTGAAACTAGCAAAATTTTATTACGAGAAAAATGAGACTTTATGAGAAGCCCCCACTTTGGACGAATCTGGAAGATGAATGACAAAGTAGTCGACTGGAGCAGTTAGTGACAAATATATGACACATAAAATGCAAATGCATGTCCTAGATATGATGCAAAAAAATGTTATTTTTTGAAAACATTTGAAATGAGTATTGAAAAAGTTTTTTATTTTTATTTCTTTTGAAAATATTTTGAAAAAGATGGGGTCTGACCCAAATGTGATCCAAGTAGAAGGACTGGACACTACTACTCTTGAAAATATCTCTGGTGTGGAGAATATTTATCATTTTTTTTTTTGACATATGAATTTGAGTCATATTTTTGATGAGTTTTGTCCTCTTTAAAGTAACAAGCTCTACTAATTAAGCAAAACTAATACCATAGAAACAAAATACTTATATGACCGTATAAACTTAGTGTACATCCCCCGAATTCTTAGATGCTGAACGAGGGTGATAAATGGAATGGAGTAGAAGGTTCTATGGTGTTAGAAGACACTGGAGATCTGTGTGCCTCTCTCACTCACCTAGATGAATGAACGGATCGTCCCAAGAGGAATGGAGATATTATAACTGTGGATTTGACTCGTCTGAGAAATGAAAATGACTACTCTGCAATTTGATTTGAATTGTAGTTTTAACTGGAATTATTGTCTTTTTTTACTGGAACTTTTTTTTGTCTTGTGAATTTTTGAGATTTTTGACACTGAATTAAATTGCAACTTTGGCTTGATTTTTTTTTTGTCTTGAGAATTTCTGAGACTTTTGACATTGGAGTTGTATCTATTTGAGATCATAGTTTTTTGTCTTTGACTTTTTGACACTTTTGTCGCTGGATTTGTACCTATTAGAGATCATATTTTTGACTTTTCAAGGCTTCTCTCACTGGAGTTGATTGCAACTTTGACTTGAATTTTTGTTGACTTATGAGAGTCTTTGGTGTAAATAATTTTGAGCTTGTATTGATAGTTGGACTCACGTCTTAAGTTCATTTTAAGGAACTAGTGGTCACCTATAAAACAACACGGAGTGCGCGCTCCCGTGTCTTATTCGGTATGTTTGGGCACGGGTGTTCTAGAAATCTGGTTTGAATATTTTTGAGCTAATTTTCTAGCACCAATGGGAATGAATGATAATATTTGGATAATTGATCGATCATATGAGGTGGTGCTCATTTAGTAGTCATTTGAGATATGAGAAGTTATGAATCTGGTAGAAAGCAAGATGTGCTCATTTGGGAAATCATTCGAAACATGGAAAATTGACGAATCTGCTAGATAGAGAGTTGTGTTCATTTAGATTGGTAGTCATTTGACGAATCGGGTAGAAAGATGTAGTCTCCAAACCTAGAGGTCACCTAGAGACACGGCGATCAAGGAATTATCACACCACAGGAGATGGAAAAGATGGTCAAATGCACGCCCTCGTTCAGGCTGACTCCAAGAGATCGATTGATCTACACTAAAGAGATACGCCCTAAAATATTTCAAGTCTATTCTACTAGTTAAGGGTAAAAAGTAGAACAAGTGACTAATAAAAATGACATGTGCTCGTATTTATTTATTTACTTATTTATGTAACTCAAAAAGGACTAAGATGGTCCTATATTTTATCAAACTTGAATGATATGCACGTTAACAATGGAACCAATGCTATGAAATTATTTTTGGTTTAGTGGACACTCCTTATTAACATCTCATAGGGGTTATTTTCATGTTCCAGGAATGATTCATAAGCAAAAAGGTATGTAAAGTTTGACAAGCATCTCGTTGGGAAAAGAATATACTAGTACTTTGGTTCTTCTGTATACGTCACTTAATCTTTCCTTCCTCTAACATATCGAAGCCAAACCATATGTACGCATGAAAGTGCAGTCACTATTTCTTGTTCGACTATGATTTTATGAGATAAGACCGTTTGAAGGTAATTTAAGAGTTCGAGAGCAATTTGGAAGCAGGGTAGTTTTTTAATGTGACGAGGGTGACACAAAGAGTTCTACAATGGATCATAAATGAGTTTTTTCTTTTTAAAACCATTTTTTGTAAGAAATAAAATAAAATAAAGAAAATCAAAATAAGACCCCAATTTTTTTATAAAAAGAAGTAAATTTTTAAGTTTTTTTTGAAAAGAAAGAAAATAAATTTGAATGGTATGTACAACGACTAATTAGAAAATGTGCATGCATGAGTCTACGTCTGTGTGCACGAATGACGCTACTATTTTTTTTCCATTTAACAAATCATCATGGATATATGGAATATTGCACAAACGCTAATCATATGAGATATCGAGCTTATTAATAATTAAAACACTCAGCATGACATGTTACACTAAGACAATGTACGTACATATATATTACCCTAATCAAAGGTTCTACGGATCTATATTTAGGTTTGCGGGTTGAAAATTGGATACTCACAACATTAAAATACCCGAGGGTATCTCTCGCTTTTGTGCTCCCCCAGTCATATGGACCAGACGAGTTGCCAGAACGCGACGTCATGAGGTGGAAAATATGTCTAAGGCAGAGCCGGTCGAATGGACCTTCTAAATATACAACATACTTACCGAGGGTGAATTAGGGTAGCTTAGAATGACATAATATTGGCTTACGGAGAGCCTATGTCTTTCTTTATACATCCGAGACAAAATATCACAATAGATAAAAAAAAATACAACAAAATATGATATATTAAGAATGATGCAGAGTACTTAAAAATATGAAAAATTGAGAATTGGTTTAGCTTTTGCCCTCTGTATTCATGCATGATTGCATGTGAACATGTGGTCTGTTAACTGTTGTAATGGAGGCGTCCGTTATCCAAACAGTTAATTGATAAGGCGATAAGAACAATAAATAACGAATGTAAATAAAGTTGACACAAAGATTTACGTGGTTCACCAAAAATAACTGGCTACGTCCACCCTGCGAGGAGATCAAATTTCACTATAGTGGAGAAAATAGTACAACAGTAGACCGGTACACACGCGCTCAATATGAGCCAAAAGTATACCCTATTCTACCAACAAATATAGTAGTCTCAAAGGAACAAAAGAGACTACCCAATAAGACGAAGGACAAATAATCTTGAGGCCTACCAAGATCTGAACAAACTCCTCCGATCTTCAAAGACAGACGAACACCAATAATAGAGCCCGGAACAAATTGAGTTTTCTTCTTCAGAAGGAACCTCACAAATCGACCCTCTTTATTGTGCTCTCAAAACTCTCTCTTAATTAACCTAGAATAAAACTTGGGTCTTTATATATTTATTCCACCCAAGATAAAATATCTAGACTAAATAAAGAATAAACTAATAGAAAATTAAATACTTAATTTCCTAATTAATGCAAATCGCCTAAAACTCCCGTATAACAAAAACTAGGAAATTCCTAGTGGGACCTACACCCACTAAATTTCCAAGAAACAAAACACAAAGCGTTGACTTCCGCTAGCACATTTACCCGACGAAAACCAACTTCACGTTACACAGCAATTCATGCGACTCGCACGTGACACGGCTTCATCTTCCGTTAGCTTATTCGTCTTCGACACAAATTCAAGGCACAAATTCCTAACAAATCTCCACCTTGACTTGAATTATTCAAACACGAACCCAATCAAGAACCAAACCCCAAATCAGCTTCAATAGAGTCGATCCTCAAATCACTACCTGTCCCGGTAGTCTCCACTTTGACTTGAACACAACTCCCAAAACGGACAAACGAACCAAGTGTGCAACAAATGTGACCAATATACGAAGTACCCAATGTAGTAAGCTGAAAAAACTACCAATTGTACTAAGTACCCAACATATCTTCATACCAATAGGAAGGCCAAACGCAACAAACTCCGAAGAGGACAAAAGCTACCAAAACGCCAACACAAATATATGAGATACCAAACGTCACTAAGATGGAACGGTGTACCAAAACAACACACACAAGACTCCAAAACAAAATCTCCTCCAAACTACATGGCTAAATGTACCGTCGTACCAAACTGTCCAAAAAGAACACAAACGCCATGAACAAAACAAATGTCTCACTTGAGTATACTAGGTGTCATGACCACCACGAAAATGCCTACACCAAGGCAACAAAACTCAAGTCGAAACCAAACAAAAACAACATTCTAAGCGAGCACAGATTACCTCCATCAAGGTACAAATTGTTAGACAAGATAGTCCAACCCAAAAGCTCCAAAGAATAAACTCCCGTCGAAGTTTCAAATGACCCCTTACGAGGTCCCAAACGGCTCTCTTTCAAGAGCCACAACAGCTCCACCTGGAGCCCCAAACTGCCCCACCTCTTGGGGCGCAGACCGCCTCATTGAGGCGAAGAGACAAAAGTAGATAGCTTGTCTTGAGAACCCTGTAGCTTGACCTGTACCGGAATAGACTCCACCTTACTGTCAACACTACCATTCTCACTAAAGCTATCCAAACCCGAATTATCCAGAATATCACCAAGTGACCCAAACTGGATGTGCTTCAAAGTATCATTCACATATCCAAGTTGCATATGCCCCAACTTAGACTCGAGAGAGACAGAAGAATGATTACCTGATGCTCCAACAATCGAGACGATGCCTTGAAGGACATAAATAGTTCCTTCCTTAACACCCCTCCAAGTAACAGAAGAACCCTTACCAACGCACAACGATCCACCATCGCCTTGAAAACTGTAGCCCTGATCAACTAACATTCCAAGTTGTTCCGGGTGTAATTCCAGAGCAGATATTCGTTACCACCCGTTGCTTGTAGAATGATGTCTTTGGCTGAATCCTTCTTGTCTTTATCGTTCCTCTCGGCCTCTCCTGCAACAATGAACGCAGGCGAGGGCTTGGCTTTGTGCCAAGCGTACTCACTCCGACGCTCAAGTCAGTAACTTAGGGGATAAGTTGTTCCTTGGCTAAATGTATTTTGTAGAGAGAGAGGGAAGATTATACCAGATGAATAGTGTTTCTTAGGTTAAGTTCTGGATCCTTTCCTCAATGAAGGTTGAGGAGTATTTATAGACTTTCACCTTTTGTCACGTAGTGGCCAAGTGGCCAAGTGGCTAGCAGGTGGAAAGACTGATCTACCCCTCGGCCGAGGGACCTATGGCAGGCCGGCGGGCCCTATTGACTCACCGCCGAGGGGTCTTGGATGTGAGTACGCGGGTATGTGCCCCGGCAAGTTGCCATGCCGGACCCAGCCGACAGTAGATGTCTTTGCATCGGCTAGGGCCGCTAAGCCGTTGACTTCTTTGTGGATATCTTTGACCTTGCTCAATATGTTGACTTGGTCAGCGGTGCAGAATATGCCCCATCAATTTGCCCCCAGCGTAGTCTATGCCGTGGGATGGGCTCCGATGTACGTTTGAGCGTATTATTCTGCGCAAGTAATTTTGAGAAAAATTTCCTGCATCGGCTTCTTCTGCGGCGGCTTCTTTTACCTCGGCCTGGTCTTTTCTTAGGCCGTACCATATCCCCCCTCCGCATGGATGCGTGAAGGGCATCCGATGTGGAAAAGAAAGTGACGCTGGCCGAGACCAGGGTTGAGAGTGCCGGTTGTTTTTGATTGCCCCCGGCCGGCGCTACTTAGCTTGGTTGATCATGTGGCCGGCGGAGAACAGATGCTTGGGAATTTGTTGAGGAAGGTGAATAGGCGGAGAGATACGAATGGGCGTGTTGAAGACGCTTGGTCACTGTTGTATTGATTGACGTTCGACTGTTGCAACGATTGACATCCCGTGGTTGCATGTCTGACACGTGTCTGCACGCTGATTGGTTGATGCTTCATGGGCTGTTCTCTGATTGGTCTTTCTTCATGGGCTTTTCCCTATAAATAGGGCAGTTATCCCGTGAAATTGGCCACCAATTTCATTCTCCAAAATTTTCTTCTCTCTAACTTTCAAAGGCTTCTTTGTCTTCTATTTTTCAGAGTTGTTACTCCGGCGAGTGTTTTTCTTCAAGGTAAACAAACAAATTTCTTCACTTTTTATTTTGTTAAATAATTATTGCTATTATGTCTTCTGTTGACGCCGGGACTAGCACTTCTGCGGCGGGGGGTTCCCCGTCGTGTCTTGATGGGGAGGGGATACTAGACGCCATCCCGATAAGGTTTGGGGGCCCTAGGTCTCCTTCTCCCGTAGTCGATCCACCAATTTTGGAGGAACGGGAGGATGAGGATGACGATGCTGATGAGGATGAGGGGACTCCTTCTGATGGTAGGAGGCTGTCTATCCCGGATCATGGCGAGCCCTGCACGACTGGTCTTGACCGTGCTTGGTCCCATAAGTTCGCAAGTTGTTCCGGCGAAACATTTTTCGGAGGCCATTTCTCCTTCGGTGAGGGGTACAAGATCGTTATCCCTAAGAAGGGTCAGGCGGTCTGTTGCCCTCCACCGGGTCACACCGGCGTGTACATCAGGCACCTGGAGTATGGGCTGCGGTTTCCTCCTACGAATAAATACGTCATGGCCATCATCAAGGCTATGAACGTCGCCGTGGCCCAACTACATCCGGCCGGCCATGAGGACGATAGTTGGCTTCGTGTGGCTCTGTCTTTTTAGGGGGAGATCCCGACAGTCAACTTATTCCGCCGCCTTCATCATCTACCCTCAATCGCTGGTAAAGTGGGTTGGTATAGCGTGCGGGCGGAGCCGAGGCTTCTCTCCGTGTCCAAACTTACTTCTTGCAAAGACTGGCAACGGCGATGGGTGTATGTTCAAGTGCCGGAGGACTACCCCCTGCCTCGGTCTTTCCAGAGCCCTGTTTACTTGCGGTGTGAGAACCGGGAAGAGTATGAGGAGTGTACCGCCCGGGGTAAAGTTAAAATGGACGCTTCGATGGTCCCTCTTACTGAGGATGAGAAGCGGGCGTCTGCATTGTTGATCTTTGAGAAGGGATGGTCGCCCCGACTCGGATCATTCTTCAGGATGAGCTGCTCTGCCACGTCGGCCTCATACCGGCCCTCAGCCAGGGTGAGTGGGGTCGGTGTGGGGCCCATCTTTGCCTGTTATGCTCTTGTTTCAGAGCTTTGTTTTACTTTTATGTAACCTTTGTTTGATTTTTTTTTTTTTTGCGAGACCGGTTTGGCCAGGATCATGCGAGAGGACTTTGCGAGAGGTTAGGGCTTGACAAGGACAGGGAAGGTCGTTAGACAAAGACACCTACTACTGAATGCGTGATCGTGAGACGTCTCCCAACGAGCTCATGGATAAGGAGTCAAGTCATTGGATCCGGCGGCCCCGGCAAGGGTTCTCGGGGCGTGCCAAAGAGAACAAAGAAAGGCGTCCGAGGTTGGCGGCGTCGGGCCGCTACCTCTTCGACCCCAGGTGGTTCAAGAGCCTGTGGAGGTCATCGAAATCGCTGATGGGGCGGTGACCGTTGCTAAGGTTCTTTCTCCTCCGAAGAAGAGAAAAGAGCCCCCGTCTGCTTCCATCGATGCCGGGGAGAAGACTGACTCAGCCGGCCCTCGTACGAAGAGGGTCCAGACTGGTACGGATCTAACTTGTGGTTCGGATTTAGCTGGTTCGTTGGACATCCCAGATGACCGGCTTTCTGATGTGTCAATGCATGGTGACATGGATGCTCTGTGTAAATTTTTTGTAGATCCTCCTTGGCGGTGCCGCTCTCACCGAACGGCAAATAGGGAAGCGACTGAGAAGGCTATTGAGAAGGCGGGTGACAGAAATGTCATCGTTGACTCCTCAGCCCAGCAAATTCCTGCCTCCGAGCTTGTGGCGGAGGGTGTGAAATTGTATAAGAGGCTGGCGAAGTGGACCCAACAAGTCGGCTCCTACATCACGGAGCAGGAGAAAACCATGGCCCAAGCTGCGCCACTGATCGCGAAGCTTAAACTTGACCTCTCTCGCCGCAAGGGGGAAGCCGCGAAGGCTAAGTTGGATCTCTTCGCTGCCAAGAAGCGCGTGGAAGAAATTGAGAAGTTGCTAGCGGCCGAGAGGGCCAAGGTTGAGAAGGCGATGCCGCCACCGCCAAGATGATGGAGGAGCGGGACAGTACAAGGATGGTTATGACGCCGTGGTTGCCAAGGGGAAAAGTGGAAGGATCTCCCACAACCGGGCGGAGGCGCTCAGGGACGCGCAGGCTGCCCTTGCTCAAAAGGAGAAGGATATTGCAATGCTTCAAGATGATCTTCTCCCTAAAATGTGCGCCCAATTCCGAGACCAGGCCGAGGAGGCGACCAAGGAGGCAATAAGAAAGCTTGTCCCCGAGGGCTCTTTCCCGTGGGATAAATTTGACCAGCTTTTGGATGAGATGGCTGATGCTGCGGAGGCAGCGGCTGCGGAGAAGGCGGAGGCGACGAAGGCGGCTCAGATTGCTAAGGCCAAGGCGGCCTATGATGCAAAGGTGAAGGAGGGTGACAGGCTAAAAGCACTTGAAAATGTCGAGCCCTCTTCTGTGCCGGCCACCGAGGGTGCCGCTGCTGCTGATGGAGGGCAGCGACAGGCATAGGGAGACGGGCGGTCGTCACCAGACTCACCCGGCGTCTCGGATAGCTTTAGCTGTTCGGGGGCCAATTATTGAGCCTTTTCTCCCTGCCATCTTTTGGCGCTTCAAATCCCAAGTCTGTAACCTTTTGTGTTTTGTTTTTTTGTTTCCTAGCTTTTTGTAAAGCTTTGGTAGGTAGAGTTTAGGCTATCCTTATGGGGACGGCCGTCGTCTGTACTCTCCTTGCAATCATTTTCAATAAAGTTTTATCTTTTCGGTCCTCGGCTTGGCCGGGACTTTGATTACGAACCTTGACTTATTTTCTTGCGTTATTAATCGAGTGCCTTCGTTTTTACCGTCGGCATGGCCGAGTCAGTTAGAATGCATATCTCAACTGCGTAACGTCTTTATCAATTCTTTTAGCGTATCGGTCATTGTGTCCCCGTCGCTCTCGGCTAAGGCCGAGGTAATCGGGGTTATGGCTCGATAGCAATTCTTCTAGCGTGTCGGTCATTGTGTCCCCTTCGCTCTCGGCTAAGGCCGAGGTAATCGGGGTTATGGCTCGATAGCAATTCTTCTAGCGTATCGGTCATTGTGTCCCCGTCGCTCTCGGCTAAGGCCGAGGTAATCGGGGTTATGGCTCGATAGCAATTCTTCTAGCGTATCGGTCATTGTATCCCCGTCGCTCTCGGCTAAGGCCGAGGTAATCGGGGTTATGGCTCGATAGCAATTCTTCTAGCGTATCGGTCATTGTGTCCCCGTCGCTCTCGGCTAAGGCCGAGGTAATCGGGGTTATGGCTCGATAGCAATTCTTCTCTTTGAGTGTCCGCCTGGTGGCAATTTTGTGGAAAACACTCTGATGGAAAACTTGGGTGATTCATTTGCTTGTTATGATCGTGCGTTGGGGTGTCCACAAGGGGTTGGACACCTCCGCCGCTATACAAAGTATTTCCTTAAGTTATCGGTGTTCCAATGGCTCATCAAAGGCACACCTCCCATGTCTGTCACCCGGTAGGTATGTGCCGGCCTCATCTCTTCAACCACCTTGTAGGGGCCCTCCCGATTGGCCGTCGATTTACCATGAATATTTCCTTTGTTGGTGGCGGCCGACTTCCTTAGGACTAGGTCTCCCACTTTTAGGTCCCTTTTGTGGACTCTTCGGTTGTAGGCTCTTTTCATCCGGTTTTGATATACTTGCCAAGTTGAGGCATGCGTATCTCGGCTTTCTTCGACCAGTCTAGGGAAGCTCTCGGGCCTTCCTCGTTTTCAACCGGGTTAAAGGTAGCCGTTACGAATGTTGGCACCGTCGCTTCAATTGGTAGGATCGCTTGGGCCGTAGACTAAGTGGAAGGGGGTGTACCACTGTTGCTTCTTTCTCCGTGGTTCGAAGGGACCACGGACGCCGTAGTTCGTCGCCCACCTTCCCTTAAGTCTTCAACTGTCTTCTTCAAACCGTGAGGATTGTTTTGTTGGGCGCCTCACTCCGCCGCCCGTTGCTCTGTGGGTGGCAGACGGAGGAGTACGCAAACTTGATGCCAAGCTCTTCTAACCATTCATTATCGTCGCTCCAAAACTCTCGGCCGTGGTCAAATACCATAACTTGGGGTAATCCGGCGAGTTATAACATTTTCCCATTACCTTCCCGACGGCCATTGTGGTCTTGGCTGATCACTGCTACAGCTTCAACCCATTTGGTGAAGTAATCAACGGCGACGATCAAGAACTTCCTTCCTCCGGAGGCCGTTGGGAACGGCCCTAGCATGTCCATCCCCCACTGTGCGAAAGGAAGGGGACTAAGCACCGGTTGTAGGTCTCGGAGGGAGCGTGTATCACCGGGCATGCATCGGCGATTCGTGCACTTCTTGGTCTTTGTTCGAATCTTGAAGCATGGTGGGCCGAGTAGCCTAGCTCGGAGAGAGCCTTGTGGGCTAGCGTTCTTGCCCCCATGTGGTGTCCACAGATGCCTTCATGAATCTCTGTCAGTATTAGTTCTGCGTCGGCTGGACCGACACACTTCAAGAGTGGTCTTATTACGGATCTTCTGTACAGTTCTCCTTCGAACACCAAGTACCTGGCGGCGATCCTTTTTATCTTGGCCGAGGGATTGCGGTCCTCCGGCAATTCACCTGTGAGTTTGTATTTCATGATCGGAGTCATCCACGTTGTCTCGGTCTCTATGTTGCCCACCATGCCGACGGTCTCAGTGATGCTCTTCGCATTCCTGGATATCTCCAGCACGGTTCGGCTGACATTTTTGATGGTTGAGCTGGCAAGTTTGGAGAGAGCGTCGGCCCGGTTGTTCTCGGATCTGGGAACGCATTGGATTTGGAAAGATTTCAATTTCGCTATGTCGGCCTTTACCCTCTCTAGGTATCTTACCATTCCGTCGTCCCGAGCCTCAAACTCCCCTCTGATTTGGTTAGTAACCAACAGTGAGTCTGTCTTCAACAAAATGTGTTCCGCTCCGGCAGCCCTAGCTAGCTCGACTCCGGTTATCACCGCCTCGTATTCGGATTCGTTGTTCGAGGCCGAGAAGGTGAATTTCAAGGCGTACTCAAACTCGTCCCCGTTTGGGCTGATGATAAGGATGCCGGCTCCTGAGCTGTTCGTCGTGGAGGAGCCGTCGGTGTAGACCTCCCATATGCCTGGGTTTGGCTCTTCTTGATATGTGCATTCGGCCAGGAAATCTGCAAGTGCTTGCCCCTTTATCGAAGGCCTTGGTTTGTACTGAATGCCGAAACCAGAGAGTTCCACTGCCCATTTGATGAGCCTGCCGGATTGTTCGAATTTTTCCAAAGCTTTCTCCAATGGCTGATCGGTTAGGACCGTCACGGGGTGTGCGTCGAAGTAGGGTTTTAATTTCCTCGTGGCAACGACGACGAAAAGGCTGCTTTTTCAATTAGTGGGTAATTTCTCTCGGCGGGCAACAGCGTATGGTGACAAAGTAGATTGGGTGTTCTTTGTTTGTCTTCTTCCCGATGATCACGGCGACCGTGGCCGAGGTAATCGCTATGTATAGGTATAGCGTCTCCCCAAGATCGGCACGACGAGTTGGGAGAGTCGAAGATGAGCTTTCGATTGCTTGAAAGCCGTGCTCTGTTCCTCCCCCACCAAGTCTTTATTCCCCTTCAACACTTTGAAGAATGGGGTGCTCTTGTCGGTTGACCGAGAGATGAAACGGGCGAGAGCCGCCATTCTCCCGGTCAACATCATAACCTCTTTTCGATTCCTAGGTTCCTAAGCAGTCTAAGATTGCTTGGATTTTGTCCGGATTTGCATCGATGCCTCCGCACCGACAAGTACACCGAGGAATTTACCCGCCTTGGACACCGGTTGCATTTCATTGGGTTGAGCTTCATTTTGTATTTCCTTAGTGAACAAAATGTTTCGTGTAGATCGGCCAGTGCTCATTGTCGACTTGCTTTTCACAATAGCATCGTCGACGTAAGCCTCAATGTTTCGCCCTTTTTGATTTTGGAACACTTTGTCCACCAGTCTTGTATACGTTGCACCGGCGTTTTTCAAACCAAACGGCATCATTTTGTACATGTATGTGCCGTTAGCGGTGATGAATGCGCATTTAGGCATGTCCTCCTCACCATGAATACCTGGTGATACCCGAGAAGACGTCTAGCAGAGCTCGATGGTGTAGCTGCCGTGGCAACGATTAAGCTATCTATTCGAGGCAAAGGATAACAATCTTTGGGGCATGCTTTATTAAGATTGGCAAAATCTACACACATTCTCCATGCTCCCGATGATTTCCTTACCATCACAACATTGGCTAGCCACTCAGGATAAGTGCAAGGCATAATAAAACCCGCCGTAAGTAGTTTATCTACCTCGGCTTTGATGGCCTCATCTTTCTCGACTGAGGAGTTCCTCATCCTTTGCTTGACGGGGCGAGCGGTGGGAAGTACGTTTAGCTTGTGAGTAATTACCTCCCGGCTCACGCCCGCATCTCGGCCGCCGAGTAGGCGAAGACGTCCTTATTTTTCCTTAGCAGTCCAGGAGTTCGGCCTCGAATTTTGGTTCCAAGTTGACACCGACGGTTACGGTGCGGCCTGGATCAATCTCCACCTCCTCTGTCTCTACTCCTTCAACCATACGATGGTTCGGTCTTTCTCGGACACAGGGAGTGTCTTTGTATCTGGAAGGATTTTAATTTTGAAGCGTCGGCTCTCACCCTCTCTAGATACCTTGTCGTCCTATGGTCCCGAGCCTTGTACTCTCATTTGATCTGTTTGGTCAATAAGAGCGAATCTGTTTTCACCACGACATGCTCCGCCCCGGCGGTTCTTGCTAGCTTGACTCCGGTTATCACTGCCTCGTACTCGGATTCGTTGTTTGAGGCCAAGGAGGTAAGCTTCAAGGCGTGCTCAAACACGTCTCCGTTCGGGCTAAAAATAACGATGCTTTGCTTTCGAGCTATCCGTCGTGGAAGGGCCGTTAGTGTGTATCTCCCATACGCCGTGGTCCTTCTCGTTCTTCGGACGAGTTTATGTGCTTCCCCGGTCCGAGATGTATATCAATGTCGGGCCCTGGATGGATATCACAACGTCGATTTCGCTCAAAGTGACCCGACCTATGAGAACGTTGTAGCGGACGTGCCGTTGATGACTACGAATTCGGACATAACATTCTTGGTCGCACCTCCCCGCCGAACCTTACCGGCAACTGACCGACCCCCGGGGTACCAGGCCGACCCCCGGAAAAGGCGTACAACGGGTTGGTGCGGGGGCTCAAATCTTCAACCCTCGGGCCAGGGCCGAGAAAGCATTCTCGTATATAACGTTCGTGTAGGCGCCCGTGTCAATCGGGCACCTCTTCACCAAGTGGTTGGCTATGTCCGGATGGATCGTAAGTGGGTCGCTGTGAAGAGCGATGACTCCCTCGTAGTCCTCCCGCCCGATGGTCATATCGGGGATGTTGGGAGCGGGGGTGGTTGTGTTGGGCACAAAGTTGATGGCCTGATATAGTTCATTCAGGTGCCGTTTGTGCCCATGAGCGGACCCATCGTTCTCGTTGCCCCCGATGACAACATGGATTACTCCTATCCGTTCAAAGACGGACTTGCTATTTGACCCGACCGGCATCGGTTTTGGCCTCCGGCAACATATTTGCCGAGGCTCCCCTTCCGGATCGCTTCTTCAATGACATTCTTCGATGATCTGGCAATCGTTGGTTAGGTGTCCGGTGTGGCCGTGGTACTCACAGTACTGGCTCGTGTCACCGTCACTCCTCGGCCTAGGGGGTCTTTCCCACTTCTGGCCCTCGTTCTTGCTCAACGCGAAGACCTCGGCGGCCGATACGACTAGGGGGGTGTGATCATCGTACCGTTTTTTGTAGCACGTTCCCGAGTTCCCCCCGGCATCCGCCGAGTTATGTTTCCTGGCAGGTTTGTCAGACCGTGACCTATTATTCTCGCGGCGTCTGTCATCGGGCCGTGACCCGTTGTTGTCACGGCGTCTCTCATCCGGGTTGTCCTCCCGGCGGCTCTTCTTTTCTGAGTGCTCGGCCTCGGCTGGGCCTACCTGTCTTGTGGTAGTCCTCTACCTTGATGGCCTGGTCGGCCATCTTCCTAGCGGCGTCAAGTTCAGCCTCCGCACTTGATGAGCTCATTTTTAAGTCTCCCCTTGGGAGGCCCTTCATCGATCGAAGGCCGCCGATTCGGGATTAATTTCTCGAATCTGCTGGACCTTTCCATCGAACCTCTTCACATAGCTTCGTAGAGACTCGCCTCCCTCCCGTTTGATAGTTAGGAGGTCCGATGTCTCCACGGCCCTTCTCTTGTTGCGGGGTAATGGGCTAGAAAGGCGTCCCTTAGATCGGCGTAATAGTATACCGAGCCGTCGGGAAGCCCTTTGTACCAACTTTGAGCCATCCCATGCAAAGTTGTTGGGAAAACTCGGCACCAGACCTCATCGGGCTGCTCCCATACCGACATGTAAGACTCGAAAGCCTCAGCGTGGTCGGCTGGGTCACTATCTCCTTTGTATGATAGGGGTGGCAACTTGAGCTTAGTTGGCACCGGACTTCTAGGACGTGGCGTTGAGGGGTGTCGACCATGTGTCGAACGACACGCGGCGATCGGCTCCTCGCATTCCTAATCCGGCTCCTCTCCTCGTAGCGGGAAGGACTCCTTCTTCGACTCGGACTTCTTTTCCAACTCTGCCGAGTCGGACTCCTCCGCTCCTTTGGGGTAAGCCTCGTTCGTCTTTGCGGGGACGCTGTCCTCCCATGAGCGCGGGAAGGACTTAGGTCTACCACGCCCACTTTGGGCTCCCCGCGACTTGACCGGGGCCGCTTCTCCTAGTGCTCCGTTCAAATTTCTCAGAGTCACATTTTGGGCCCTGGTCTCCTGGACGGTTTCCGCCGCTCTTGTCGGCGTGACGGTGTGAGCAAAGGCGTATTACTAATTAGGTCCAGGACCATTTTCGCTTTTGCTATGTCAACCACATGTCCCATGATGGTGACCTGGTTGGTGGGCAAATGCGTGTCCGTATTATTGGCATCCCGAACTCCGGTTGGATTACTCCGCGGTGGAGGGCCGCACGACTCTGCATTGTTGAAAGGTATCATCTTGGTAGAAAGGGGGTTCGTCGGTCACGACTGCGTCTTGTTGTTTCGACATCTTCTTAGCTTTTTGGGTGGGTTTTTGTTGTTGTTTTTTTTTTTTTTTTTTTTTGGGAATGAATGTGACTAGCTTCTAGTAGCGTTCCCCACAGACGGCGCCAATTGTTCCGGTGTAATTCCGAAGAGCGATATTCGTTACCACCCGTTGCTTGTAGAATGATGTCTTTGGCTGAATCCTTCTTGTCTTTATCGTTCCTCTCGGCCTCTCCTGCAACAATGAACGAACTGAGGGCTTGGCTTTGTGCCAAGCGTACTCACTCCGACGCTCAAGTCAGTAACTTAGGGGATAAGTTGTTCCTTGGCTAAATGTATTTTGTAGAGAGAGAGGGAAGATTATACCAGATGAATAGTGTTTCTTAGGTTAAGTTCTGGATCCTTTCCTCAATGAAGGTTGAGGAGTATTTATAGACTTTCACCTTTTGTCACGTAGTGGCCAAGTGGCCAAGTGGCTAGCAGGTGGAAAGACTGATCTACCCCTCGGCCGAGGGACCTATGGCAGGCCGGCGGGCCCTATTAACTCACCGCCGAGGGGTCTTGGATGTGAGTACGCGGGTATGTGCCCCGGCTGGCAAGTTGCCATGCCGGGACCCAGCCGACAGCCGATGTCTTTGCATCGGCTAGGGCGCGCTAAGCCGTTGACTTCTGTGGATATCTTTGACCTTGCTCAATATGTTGACTTGGTCAGCGGTGCAGAATATGCCCCATCACAAGTGATACAAGATTTCTCTTCAAACGTGGAACATGCCTAACACCTTCTAGAAAGATAACAACACCATCACATGTCCTAACCCGAATAGTACCAACTCCAAGCACCTCACAAATAGACCCGTCACCCATAGCAACATTAGCCCCATGTGAAGCTTCATAAGAAGTAAACCATTCCCTAAAAGGACACATATGATAAACGCATCCCGTATCCAAAATCCAACTATCCCAAGAACGTGGAACAACATCAACAACGAGAGCATAATCTTCCTCGAATCGTATTTAGCAAATTTTGTGCAACAATGAAAAAACACCACTTCCTTCAACTTAGGACACCGATTTTTCCAATGACCTGGTTCTTTGCGATGAATGCGACATTCTTACGAGGACCCTTAGACTTGGCTTTACCCTTATTAGAACCCTCCGAATTCACAACAAGCCCTACAGGACTACTGCCTACAACACCACCTGACGCTACTCGGCGCAAATCCCTAGTGTGAAGCGCTGACCTCACTTCCTCTAGGGTCAAAGAATCTTTACCAACAACAAAAGACTCCACAAAAGTCTCAAACGAATTTGGCAAAGAAACTAACAAAATCAAGGCAGCATCCTCATCATCTACCTTAACATCTAAATTACGTAAATCAAGTAAAATAGAGTTAAGACGGTCTAGGTGGTCCTTGAGAGACGTACCTTCCTGCATACGAAGACCAAACAAACGCTGCTTAAGAAGCAACTTGTTGGTTAGAGTCTTTGTCATATACAAAGATTCCAACTTCAACCACAAACCTATAGCAAGTTTCCTCATCGGCTACCTCAACCATAACATGATCATTAAACATAACAGAATTAAAGAATGAGCCTTCTCCTCCAAGACTACATCTCAGATCTCTTTCTTTGTCTTTCTTTGCATCGACGAACTACTGTTGAATTTGCCTTTGAGATAACAGACCAAACGTCTTGCTGTCTAAGCAAAGCTCTCATCTTTAACTGCCACAGCCCAAAACTATTTCTCCCAGTGAACTTTTCAACATTCAAAACATTCGTAGACGACATCTTTTCACCTGAAAATCAAGAAACCCAAATAACGCCTAAAAGACAATTACAACGAAGTAGATCCCAAATCGAACTCTAGCTCGATACAATTGTTGTAACGGAGGCGTCCGTTACTCCAAACAGATTAATTGATAAGGCGATAAGAACAATAAATAACGAATGTAAATAAAGTTGACACAAAGATTTACGTGGTTCACCAAGAAAATAATCGCTACGTCCACCTGCGCGAGGAGATCAAATTTCACTATAGTGGAGAAAATAGTACAACAGTAGACCGGTACACACGCGCTCAATATGAGCCAAAAGTATACCCTATTCTACCAACAAATATAGTAGTCTCAAAGGAACAAAAGAGACTACCCAATAAGACGAAGGACAAATAATCTTGAGGCCTACCAAGATCTGAACAAACTCCTCCGATCTTCAAAGACAGACGAACACCAATAATAGAGCCCGGAACAAATTGAGTTTTCTTCTTCAGAAGGAACCTCACAAATCGACCCTCTTTATTGTGCTCTCAAAACTCTCTCTTAATTAACCTAGAATAAAACTTGGGTCTTTATATATTTATTCGGTTATGATAAATACAACCCAGTGGGTTGTATTTAAGCAACTCAAAGAGGAAATAAATAGTTAATATATGCATTAATTGCATTGATTTATGTGTAATTTACTCTCTAATTTCTAAATTAATACCAAATATAAAAGACTATTAAATGTTTAAATACAACCCAGTGGGTTGTATTTATCATTTCCCATATTTATTCCACCCAAGATAAAATATCTAGACTAAATAAAGAATAAACTAATAGAAAATTAAATACTTAATTTCCTAATTAATGCAAATCGCCTAAAACTCCCGTATAACAAAAACTAGGAAATTCCTAGTGGGACCTACACCCACTAAATTTCCAAGAAACAAAACACAAAGCGTTGACTTCCGCTAGCACATTTACCCGACGAAAACCAACTTCACGTTACACAGCAATTCATGCGACTCGCACGTGACACGGCTTCATCTTCCGTTAGCTTATTCGTCTTCGACACAAATTCAAGGCACAAATTCCTAACATTAACAAAGAACTGAAAGAAGTGACAAAGTAGATGCATATGAGATATCAACAATGGACCGACATGCATATATATATTAGTGAGTTTCTTTGTAAATTTTAATCTTAGTCGCATGAACAATACGAGCAGGCCCCTTCGAAGGTAAAAAAAAAACAGTCAAATATATATCATTACAAATAAATTTCAAGTCTTACCCTCTTATAAGTCCCCAGCGGAGTCGCCACTGTGAGATCCCTGAAAAAATCTCCTTTTTTGAATATAAGTAAATAATTTGGAGTCGCCAGTAGGTTTTATAAAAAACATACAAAAATAAGGTTAACGGAAAAGGCCCCTTTTGATCCCTGGTATGGGGACTGATCCGTCACTCCGGCCTAAACCAAAGATTGCGGATTCGGGGGTAAAGGTTTGATTAGGGAAGGTGTTAGGCACCCGGACCGCCCATCAAACTAACGGCCTCTACTATTTATTTGTAATATTATATATTTGACGAAATTTATCGAAATAATACAAATTATTTATAAAGAACAAATAAATTAGGTTAGTTTATATACAATAAATAGAGAAAATAAATAAAAGACAATAAAAGAATTAGATAAAAAGAAAGAGTAAATAAAAAACTTATTTGAATCTGCACTTCTACCTATGTGGATGTTGACTATTAATGAATTTCGACTTTGTCGTTAATTAACGGCTCTTATGCACTTATATGAAACTTGGACAATTTATTGGTGAATGGTTTGATTTGAAACTGGGATAGTATATTTGAGACGGTGTATACATGAGAGTAGAGCTTTTTTGGAGGTTGGTTTTGTATTAGATCGGAGGTATTATATGAATCTCGTTATTAGGTTGGTTTTTGTATTAGATCGGAGGTATTATATGAATCTCGTTATTTTATGTCTGTGTGTTCCCCCCTTTTCCGTGTACTTGTAGACGGGTATTTATACTGACTGGTTAAGACTTCTCGTAGATTTGAACACTGGTAGAATTTGACCTTGCTCCTACATCGTCATCAACAAATAAAATTTTATCTTTTCAATTTCCTATCCTTTTTTATCTCCACCGCCTGATGTCATGAATTTACATGTTGTATTTGGTTTCCTTATCTTCAATGCATTTTGGCTCTACATGAATTCTATCACTTAGCCAATAAGGAAACTCAAAGCCTTCTTAATTACTTGTTGTACTTCCTATATTGTCATGGGCTCATAAACTAATCGTACAACTTAAGAGTGAGATGCCCTTTGTCCAATTTCTTTTATCAAATGGGCCATAACTTATACTTCCAAACGATCCACTAATACTCAATTGCCATTGACAGCTAATTCCCTAATACGCCACTAGATTAAATTCCATGAATAACACTCCCGGCTTTTACCGAATGATTAATGATATAAAGTGGGCTAAGTAGGTACAAAGGGCCTTTTGGTGGTTTTACGTCATTTTAAGGAATTTTGGGAAATAAGTGTAAAGAGTCTTTAATTATAAACATTGTCAATTTTCATTTAGTCATTAAATTTGAGCCTCATCATCGGGTACCCGTAAGGCCGTAAGGCTAGGTAGACATTTTGAGGTGTCTACAGATTGCTACTTTATCCCTCCAGAAACGGTTCCTACCGTCAAAACCCGTCAAGCACCTTGCTTAGACGAACAAGCCGTTAGCCTATTTTTCGAAGAAGATAGATTTGTCAGGGCCGCGCAGGATGAGATCATTACCATGATACTTCAAGACGATCGCTTCAACCCCACCGCGTTAATCACAGAAACCAACGCAAGACAGCAGAAAGGATGGAGAAAATCAATCAAGTGGACCAACAATCAAGGAAGACTCTTCAAGCTCACCACCGGAGAAGGAGAGATGTTCAAAGGAGAACCGAGAAGACGATGAGTTCGAGTCGGAGTCGGAGTCGAGTCGGAGTCTCACAGTCATTAGAGAGTCTCCTCTTGTCGTCATCCCCACTCCCTTTGTTTCTCCTAGCTTAGCCTCGAGTAGTCACGATAGTTCGGGAAATGCCCCAACCATCTTTGTCCCTTTGCCGCCACCGACCATGAATCGGTTGGCTTCTTTGTTTCAACTTTACTCAAATTTTAATATGAATAAATCGGGTTACGCTTACTCTTTTGTGTTACCTTGAGTGCAATTACATTTACGATGATACTGAGGATGACCAAGACCCGGACTCGATCGAAATACCTCCCTACATAGCCAAAGAAATACTTGCAGAAGGGGAAGGGGGACCGGTAATAGAGGACACCGAACCCATCAATGTAGGAACCGAACTAGAACCCCAAGAACTTAAGATAGGGACTACCTTGAGCTCTACCGAAAGGGCCGATTTCATAAACCTCCTAAATGAATTCACAGACGTTTTCGCTTGGTCCTACAAAGACATGCCAGGGATCGACAGGGATATCGCTGAACATAGGATTCCGATTAAGCCAGGTTTTAAACCTGTAAAACAGAAGCTTCGACGAATGAGGACAGAATGGGCTCTCAAGATTAAGGAAGAAGTTGACAAACAATTCAAAGCCGGGTTCATCAAAGTTTCCGAATATTCTGACTGGGTAGCCAACATAGTACCTGTGCCCAAAAAGGATGGGAGAATCCGCGTTTGTGTTGACTTTAGGGACTTGAACAAAGCAAGCCCTAAGGATGACTTCCCTCTACCTCACATCGACATATTGGTGGACAACACTGCTGACCACGCGTTACTATCCTTCATGGACGGATATGTGGGTTATAATCAAATCAAAATGGCCATGGAAGATATGCATAAGACCGCCTTCGTCACCCAATGGGGGACCTATTGCTATACGGTCATGCCGTTTGGATTGATCAACGCCGGAGCTACATATCAACGCACCGCAACTACACTCTTACATGACATGATGCACAAAGAAGTTGAGGTATACGTAGATGACATGATTGTCAAATCCAAAGAAAGAGATGGGCATATTGCGAACCTTCGCAAGTTCTTCGCAAGGCTACGAAAGTACAACATGAGGCTCAATCCTCAGAAATGCACATTCGGGGTAACATCTGGCAAACTCCTGGGATACGTCGTTAGTCAAAGGGGTATAGAAATAGATCCTTCCAAAATCAAAGCTCGATCGAAATGCCACAACCTCAAAGCAAAAAAAGAAGTCGAGGATTCTTTGGGAAAGGTGCAGTATATAAGTCGATTCATATCGAAACTTACGATGATTTGTGAGCCTATCTTCGAGAAACTCAAGAAAACAGACCACACCATGTGGGACGACGATTGTCAGAAGGCGTTTGACCGAATCAAAGAGATATTGGCTAAACCACCAGTGCTCATGCCACCACAACGGGATCAACCTCTTGGTTTATATCTCACAAGAATCAAATGACCATGGACGCCATGTTGGCTCAAACTGTAGGAAGTGAAGAAAGGGCTATCTACTACCTTAGTAAGAAGTTCCTGGAGTACGAGTGCAAATACTCACAACTCGAAAAGACATGCCTCGCTCTTGTGTGGGCAACGAAGAAGCTACGCCATTACATGCTTAGCTACTCCGTCAAAATATACTCCAAAATGGATCCAGTCAAATACCTCTTCGAGAAACCCGTCCTCAACGGACGCCTAGCAAGATGGACCCTGATGCTCTCAGAATTCGACCTCAAATACGTGCCACTGAAAGTTATTAAAGGGCGCGCCGTCGCCGAGTTCTTCGCAGAAAATCCCATCAATGACGCATAAACGATAGACACTTGGTCATTCCCAGACGAGGATATACTCCAAACTGATGTAGATTCCTGGGACCTTTACTTTGATGGAGCATCAAACTTGAGAGGATTTGGAATAGGAGTGTTGCTCATTTCTCCCGAAGTCGAGCATACACCAATTCTTTGTCAAAACTCGACTTCGAGGTGACAAACAACGCTGCAGAATACGAAGCTTGTCTCATTGGACTACAAGCGGCAGTGAGCTTAGGCATTAAAAACCTCCGAGTACATGGGGATTCATCACTGATCATCAACCAATTTACAGGATCTTAGAAAGAAGCGAAAGCCTCGCACCTTATCAAGCTAGAATAGACCAAGTTGCCCAATTCTTTGATCACGTAACCTACATACACCTACCTCGGGAAGAAAATCAATTTGCAGACGCTCTTACGAAACTCGCATCTTTAATTAATATGCCAGATCACATGGTGGAAATGCCTTTGTGCATCGAACGACGGTCAGAGCCGGCTTATGTCCACCAAATCACCGATGAAGAAGAGATCGCGCAGGAACCCTGGTTCCAAGCAATCCTGAATTTTAAACTTAATGGTACCTATCCACCCGATATGGACAAGAGGGGACAACGTGCTATACGCCTACTCGCTTCCCAATACGTTCTCATGCAAGGAGAATTATACAATGGAACACCTCTTGGTGTAATCTTACGTTGCCTTGATCATTCACAGGCGCGAAAGGTGATGGAAGAAGTCCACGACGGAGAATGCGGTCCTCACATGAGTGGGCCCATGATGGCAAAGAAAATCACACGTTTGGGGTATTATTGGACCACAATGGAATCCGATTGCATCAAATATGTAAGACATTGCCACAATTGCCAAATCTTCGAGAATGTACAACATGTCCCTCCTTCATTGCTCTATACAATGACGTCTCCCTGGCCATTTTCTGCATGGGGAATTGACATAATCGGGAAGATAACCCTGGCCGGAACAGGAGGTCACTGTTTCATTCTAGTAGCAATTGACTATTTCACCAAATGGGTAGAAGCGGCTTCCTACACCAGTCTCACGGCTAAAAATGTGGCAAAGTTCATACAAAACAACATCATCTGTCGATACGGTTGCCCACATGAGATCATTAGTGATAACGGATCACATTTACAAGCTGAGACCGAGCAATTGCTAGCCAAATACAAGATTAGGAATCACCACTCTTCGCCCTATAGACCACAGACTAACGGCGCGGTAGAAGCGGCAAACAAGAATGTTGTCACGATTCTCAAGAAAATGATTGACAACTATAGAGATTGGCCAAGCAAGATACCCTTTGCTTTGTCGGGATATCGTACATCTGTTAGGACGCCCACTGGGGCTACTCCTTTCTATTTGACCTACGGCAAGGAAGCTGTACAACCAGTCGAGCTAGAGATACCATTCTTGCGTATTTTACTCGAAAATCATATCCCGGAAGCCGATTCGAAGAGGGATAGATATGAAGAACTCATCCTCCTGGATGAACGTAGGCTACGCGCCTTGCATAATGTCCAAACATATCAAGCACTTATCAAACGAGCTTTCAACAAAAGGGTTAGGCCAAGAAACATCAAAGAAGGAGACTTAGTGCTCAAATCGGTTAAAGCTCTTCTACCTGTTGACCCACGGGGAAAATTCAAACCTAATTGGGCCGGACCATTTCTAGTCAAATCCATACTCCCAGAGGGTGCGGTTAGAATCACAGACCTAGATGGGAATGAGTTTTCGAACCCAACAAACCTTGACCAACTAAAACGATACTATGCCTAGGATAGGAACAAAAACGCGCCTCGCGTAACCCCACGTGTTGTTCTTGTGGCACTAAATAAACGGCCCCTGGCCAAGCCGAAATAAGCTAATGTCACTGTGCTCTTGCATTTTGACAAATTTATCATCCTCGTATCATCAAATAAACTAAATTTGCACCTTCAGATTAAGCAAAAAGCTCATGCTTATTTTCTAAGTTCATTACAAGCTCTTGCTTAGAGCAATTATTCTTTTACATTTACTTGAACTACGCGCAAAGGTTTGATTTCATTTTTTTAAGTGAATACGTAGGCAATCCTTCACAGGATTCAACCCATTATCTAAAATGTAAATAGAAGAACATTTACATTGCAATTGGAATTCGACAAGGATAATAAATAGAAAATCACAGCGGTTTCATAACCATTTAACCTTTTTTATTTCATTCATTTTCTAATAATAATGGTACGCTACATAATAAAAATAGAATAGGCTAGGATTCTAAAAACCCCACCTTTTTATTACAACAATAAATAATAATAATAATCAAATAATAAATAAAGACTCGGGCTATTCCTCCATCTTCCCCTTGCCCTTGTCATTCTTGTCATATTTCTTGTCACGACCTCGAGCCGGACGCTCTTGCGCCACTTCAGACCTAATCACCAACAGTCTTTCTCGAGGCCTAGCTTTTCCATTCTTGCCAGTCACCATCTTCACGACAGGAGAGATCTTTGGTTTCTTCGAGGGATGAACGACTTGAAACCCGGCTTCTTCTTCTCCTTCTGTCAGATGCTTCTCTTTCTCTTTCTCTACCTCACGCACCTTGTAGTCAACGGGCTCGCGCTTCCTCAATCTCTCGCGTTCTTCAGGAGTTGTAGCTCTTCTCCATCGCATATAAGAATCCGACACCCACAAGGCATTGGCGGAGAAATTCAAGAACCACATGTTTCTTTGGGCCCATTTAATGGCCCACTCTCTTCGGCTCTCTGTAGTAAGCGCCATAACAGTCTGCGGGACGGTATCAAGCTTCGGTATCGTCTATTTCAGCCCAACTTGTCTCATCAGCCTTTCCGGGAAGATGCACACCATGAACTCCAATCCAGGAATGCGCACGGACCTAGTGGGATCCAAAGAAGACACTCCAGTGACGGATTTGAGGTGCCACCACGGTACGACCCACCTAATAAACGGGCCATCATCGCTCTTCAGTTTGTTCTTCCAGTAATCACAGACCCGAGTGAAGTCCACCATATACAACCTCGTCCTCATCGCAATCGAGCGGGCATGATAAGAAAGAACATGAACTGGGGGCTCGATCAATCGGAGCCGTTCCATAAGCCAAACCTACCAAAAGCGGGTATTAGATATCAACGACAAGAAAAAACGAAAAAAAAAAAGAAAAAAAAGACGGAAACAAAAAAAACGACAAAAAAAAGAAGAGAAAAAAAATGTGTGTCTTTTACCTGCAGAATGACGGGACTCCCCAAATACGGTAAATCGTGGTTGGATTTCCTATTATCCAAACCCAAAAGAATCTCTCCTAAGCATAAACAAGTTGGGCTCCTGCGCAGCTCTATTTCTCAACAAGGCCCAGGAGATCACCTCTCAAGTCTTCATCAACATGCCCTTGGAAGACATACACATGCAACAAGCAAAAGCCAAATGCCCTCCGCCTAGCAACATGAGAAACGGTGGGGTCGGCCCTGTTGATGAATCGATCTATAAAGTCCAACATTCGCACTCCCTTCGAGGTCACTAGACGGTCCACCTCAAGTCTAGTCAACCCAAGCAAATCTCTAAATTTGCTCTTGTACCCTTGCGAAGTAGAAGGAATGGCAGGCAAGTGTTCGGGATCCCACCCACCAATAGCGGCAATTTCTTCAGGAAATGGGCAAATATCACCCCCATGGAACGCAAAAACATGGTAATTCGGGTCCCAATAGTCAAGACAAGCATCCAAGAACGGTTTAACAACCTTGATAAGTTTTAAACTCAACAAAGACCCAAAATTATAAGCACCCATATCATGTTTCTCCATGTTCAAAAATTCGTTGGTCCATTCCTTCAAGCGAATCTCCAGAGTATTCATGATGAAAAGATTATTTTGAGAATTTGTGTATTTAGACGAAGAAGAGACGGAAGAATTATGTGAATAAAAACTCCATCGACGTTTCTATTTATACTAATTTCTGTTTCCAAAAATCCGTCAGAGCAGAACACCTTGGGAACAGGCGCAGCACCTGCTGCGCCTCTTCAAAGGGACGCAGCTCATGCTGCGCCTCTTCCTCAGCTTCATTTCTGTGATTTTCCACGTTGGATATTTCCTAATTCCATGACGAATAATTTTCTGTTCTTACGGGTTATTATTTTGGTAAATACGTGAAGATTACCATATTTCAGATTTCCTAATTCCGCGGGAACGCATTTCGAGGCGACATCGACATTTTCGCCATCTTACCACACTTGCACATTTTCATTTTAGGAAATAATTTTCATTCTCATTTTAGGAAATAATTTTCGTTTTAATTCATTTTAATTTTACATTTCTCATTTAATTCATTTAATTTGGAAAATAATTTTCAATTTACCGAATTTCAACATTTATATATTAATTTCAATTTCTTAATTTCATTTTTACATTTCTAACTTATAGATTTCTGTTTTTTTCTTTTTTTAGGGGTAACCCTCCCTACCGTCGAGTCATTTCCTAAAAATTTTTGCATTTTTTTGCATTTTTGCATTCTTTTGAGTCTTTCGTTTTGCGCTAATTAAGGCCATATGTATATACAAATGTATGTTTTGCGTGATTTCTATGTAAATTTCGGCACCATGACGGCATAAACCGTCATCTGCCAAACCTGTTCAGAGCTAACCTGCAGATACAAGCAACACAACCCAGCAGCAAAGGCCCTCAAGCCATCTTATATACACCAAACAAGGGAAATGTACAACAAAAATGGGGCTCTCGCCCAAACAAAGTCCAAAAATGTCCAAAATCAATGTCCAAATGTGCAAGTCTACAAAAGCTACACAAAACTACTGCTGGTCGCCCTCCCGGCTCTGCAACTCTTGCCGCAAGAGCAACAATCTCGGCGTCCCGAACCTCGAGCTCCCTCAACAAGCGAGCCGTGTCTCCTCCCGAGATCAGGTCAACTCTCGCTCCGGCTCGCGGTCACCACGTAAACAACAAAATGGCTCATGTCAATCGTTTCAAGCAAAGTTGGAAAATTAAAAATCAAAAATGGAATAGGCATAAGGTTCATACCGACGACCTCGACCGCCGACAAGTGCCTCGACGGCGTGCTCGCGGCCGGTTGGCCACCCTCCACAACGCCACAAACCGAGACGGCGCAATCTGCATTTTCAAAAAGAAATTCTCAACAATTGAACAAACTCAATCAAATGTGTTCTTACACGAAGTTATGCAAAGTTAGAGGCTCACCCTCCGAATCGATGATCTTGCCGTCGTCCGGGCCAAGATCCGTCACGGCTACGTCAAAGTCACGCAGCTCGGAGATCGTCGTCCTCCCGGTCGCGTCGGTGTACTCGAGGGTCTCGGGGTACTCGGGGCTCGATGCCCGCCGCCTCGACCTCCTGCAAAGCCAAACATTTCTCATTAACCAATGATCTTTCATCGTAGTTTTGAAAATCAAGAGGAAGAGTAAAAGATGCTCACCACTACCGGCCAGTATGCCAACCTCCCGTAGAGGAACGCCGAGTAGTCCTCGCCAGGAAGAAGGTGGGCGTCACCACTGGCACCAACCAAGTCCGCCTCCTTCTCCGCCTCAGAAGGCTCCCTAAACATCGTCCTGGGAGGATCGATGGGAACCGTCAACACGTCCCGAGAGCACTGACGAGCCAAGCGCTCGCCCAAGTACCACACAGGACCCATCGACGTCCTCAACAGCAGCCGGCTCGAGCTCCTAGGTTGAAGGACCTCAGCCACGAAAGGAGGCGCTCCAGCGTACTCCGCCCAAGGCCTGGGCACCCACAAGGATAAGACAAATAAGGAATCATTCTTATGATAAATTTAAAAGCAATATAGAAGCAAATGAATATAAGTAAGATACTTACGCTGTCCAGCTGAAGAGCGTTCACATCCCGCCGGTAAACACCGTGAGAAGAACGCTTGCTCTTCGTCCTGCACATCACCCAATCCCTCACCACGGGATAGGCCTTCTCCAGCGGCTCCGTCCTCTTGGGCGCGAGGCTCGGGAAGTAGGAGTACACCCACGCCTATAAAAGCAAGATGATCAATGATGATCTTTCAGGATTTGATAAAGAGAGGAACTGATTTCGGTCTAAAGGAAGGTTCATACCTCCAAAGCGGTAGTCCGGGCCCGACAAAGACCGGGAGAAGTCCCCTTCTCCATCAACTCCGGACGAACCATGGCCCTCATGAAGCGGATGAGGACCGCAAAACCAGCAGTGACCCAATCCCAACGCCCTAGGGAACTCAGGTCAGAAAAGAAGGGAAGAAGCTTCGTCGACAGCCACTCGCCCTTGTCTCCGAGGTAAATCGAAGACAGAAACCACCAGAGCCACAAACGAGCCCTCTGCTCAGCTGTACAGGGAGGAGGAGCCGTCTCCCTCCCGTCAATCGTCACCAGCGCCGGGATCTTTCCCGCAAAGTAGTCTCGAACGTAGGAGCTGGGCACCAAACCCGACACTGTAACAGCCTTCGGCGACAAGTTCCAGCCAATCAATCTCCTCGCCTCGGCCGAGTCCACCCTCATGGCAGTCTCCGGCCACTTCACCTCCTCGGTCCCACACGGCAGACCAGAAATCATGCCGTAGTCCTCCAGAGTGACTCCCACCTCACCAAAAGGCATGTGAAACGTGGAAGTCGTATCCCAGAATTGGTCCAAGAAAGCGCGGACTAGGCTAAGGTTAGCCCGCAGCTTCCTCTTCGCGATATCCCTCCAGGCCTGCACCAAAGGACCGAACGCTCCACGCTCGATCATGGCCCGCTCCTCTGCCGACAGCCGCTCGTAGTGCTCCATCGCTGTCGTGTAACCCGAGAATGACCTGATGTTCCCGGCCTCCTATTATGATTTGAAACAAAAGCTATCTTTAGTTTTGAATGAAAATCGAAAGAGATATGAACGAACAAATGAAAGAGGATGAGTAATGAGTAGTGAATTCCTATTTACCAAGCTCTTCACCGTCCTGTAGGACAGGTGACCCTCTTCAGCTCACAGCAGGTACCTACTCTCCCAAGTCTCAGCCCACGCAGGAGCTCCTCTCAGCTGACAACCTCCTCGTCCAACATTGGCCCGTCTTGGGGCCTCCTCGTCCTCAACAGCCTCCTCCTCGTGGACCTCGTCCTCAGCAGCCATCACCGCGGTGGTGAAGGCCTGCTCTAAAGCCTCCTTGACAGTAGCAACGTCTATCTCCATGGGAGTCCTCCCAGAAGTGGAAGCTACATCACCTGCAACATTAAAGCAAATTTAGGCCGCGTCACGTGACGACAACCTTGGTTAAGGGATTTTCGAGCCTTCGAAGCCCTGAAATCGCTCTTTTCTCGCCATATTTGGCCACATTCTCGCAAACCCGATCACTCATGTGGTAATTTGGGTCAAGTCAAGCCTAATTAGAAGCCTAGTTCCGGGTTCGAGCCGAAATTTCGGCAGCATTTCGTTATAACGGCGATTATGATCTAGAAAAGTGTCCTGAAAAAGCCGTCACAAACCAAAATTTCGAGATGGTAGAAAGTTTACCCATCATTCAAGGATCCCAAATATCAAGTTTCTTCGCAAATGGGCAATCCTAAGGCTATTTTCGAAGCAATTTACTGATTTAGGCAGAAACCGTCTCAAATTTCACTCAAAGGCTCAAAACTCAACGAAAATTCGAGACAAATACATGGTTATGTTCCTAATATTACCAATTATCCATTTCTAATGTCAGTTTCACAAGGCAAATGCATTTGGGGGAAAAGCCCCAAATTTTCGATCAATTAAACCCTAATTTTTTCGATCCAAAATTCGACAAATATAGACGATTAATGCAAGAATGAGACACATACCTCGATTAGTCATGATTAATGCAAGCTTTTGGATCAAACCTTGGCGTAAATGATTGATTTTTGAGAGAGAAATTGGAGGATTTGTATTTCGAAATAATGAAATGAACTTCTGATTATCGCGTTTTTTACGCAGAAAGTATACTTTGGGGAACAGACGCAGCAGGCGCTGCGCCTCTTCCAAGAGACGCAGCTCTTGCTGCGCCTCTTCCTTGTGTTCCCTCCATACGGATTTTCAAAAATTCGTTATGAATTCGTTATTTGTGGGCCCATCTTTGGTGCGCCTCTTCCCTGATGCTATTTTATCCTTTTGGTCCGTTCGGTGATTTTCTTTCATTCCGGCCCGCATTTCCAAGCCAGCAACAGACTGTTGCATATTATTTATTCCTTTTGAGACCTTTGCTTGTCGCAACGAGCATTTATTCCCTCATAGAATTCGACACGCCTTCATTATAACGAGAGTAAACGGATACACTTTCCCTCTCACGACATGGAGACTAATTCCCAATCATGTCCCCAGCGAGAGTAAGCGGACGTACTGTCCCTCTCAAGACATGAAGTTTAACATCTACCTAAGCAGATTTCTCCTCAGCAGTTCCCGCCTGTGTCCTGCTATCTACGTATTTCCCGAAGACTACCCAAGCAGCCTTCTTTCAGCAGTTCCCGCCTGCGTCCTGCTACTCACCTTATTTAGTCCTTACGCCTGATCTTCGCTCAATAGCTCCCATGTACCTCCGGAAGAATCTCGAGAAGAAGTCTCAGATATGGCCTCTTCTTATGGCTGGCGAGCCTCCTTACATAGTCTAATGGTCTTTAAACGACCCTCCCCGATAGTCGACAGACTCTAAAATGTTCCCGACGACAGGTCCTTGGCTCAGACCCCTTGAGCCGCCTCGCGTCGCCATAGTCGTCAGGTTGTAATCTTCGATTGACCTGGTGGCTATACTTTGACTTTCGCCTTGTTCAAGCCTCAGTCAAAGTGGGGGCTCTGTAGATACCTCATTTCTGCACCCCTCGCAAACCACCCGGTGATGATTGGGCCACATGTTTGCTACGCGGAACGATTTGTGACAGTTCATAAGATTATCGTCAAGTGATTGCTCAAATATTAATGTCTATCTCTTAGTTGTCATCTACGTGCCGATACGGTCGTTTTGACAGTAATTAGAGTACATTTGGAGTCCGGGCCTAAAACCGTCTCCATTTTCTGATAACCGTTAAATCCCGAGTCAGAATGTTCTGGAATGTTCCGGATATTTCTATTCCATATTTCATAATTTTTATCTTTTGGTAAACAATTTCCCGTAATATTCACATAAGATATTAAGGAAAACCAATTATTCCGTCCTACCATAACTTAAACACGGAAATCTTTCTTCCGCAGGAGGAAACCACTTGGGAACAGGACGCAGGCAGTCTGCGCCTCTTCCAAGAGACGCAGTGGCTGCTGCGCCTCTTCCCAGGTCCTATTCTGCGTAATTCTCGTATCATTTTCATATCTTTCCGAGATTCACTTCCAAAGAGTCTCCGAAACCCTAATTCCTTCACGTGATTAGTATAAATAGGAGCCTTCGCTCCTCATATTTCTCACTCGAGTGTCCGCCCTTCCCTTCTCCCTTTGCATTCTAGACCTTTGTTCTTACTTTTTGGCGTCTACGTGCTTGAACATTCGACCACGTAAGCTCGGATCCTTCTGAGTACCAACCTCGTTTGCATGACCGACCATTTTGACCAACTCCACATCAATCAACTTAATCTAATCATTTTCCTCTTACGAGGGCACTTTCTTTACATTCGCGTCGAGCATCACTAATCGATATCTTAGTCCTTCTCGTTTCGTCAACATGTAAGTCTGAGGGTGTATAATCTCTCTTTTATTTATTGTATTTTAATTATTGTATCATCAATTGTAAGGTTTATGTCGAAAATATCATTAAAACCGATTTCTAAAACCATGCTTTAAAACCTCTTTTTACGGATTTCCAGTAGATAACCGTCGAGAAAGGACGCAGCAACTGCTGCGCCTCTTCGAAGGAGCGCAGTACCTGCTGCGCCTCTTCGTGAGGCTGCCGCACTTCTTGCTTCCTTTCTTCTTCGTTCGTCCTATGTAATTCGTCGTGTCTATTTGTTTTCGTTTGTTCTTTAATTTTTCGCCGTAAATAGCACATTAATTTCACATGTATATCATTAATCATCATCATTAGTACGTATAATTCATCATTAAATCCGACTTAAATCCCTTATAATCCATATTTGCGGGGTTTCGTCATTAAATTCAATCCGGGTTGTAGAGATTCAATTCATCAATATTGAGTCTCTGGAATTCATCATTGACATATTTGCATCTGTTATTTGTCATAGCCATCGTATATTTGTCATTAATTCGTTATGATTAATCTATTTCATTCACCCATGTCACTAATCAATCATTCTTTCATGTAATTAATCCGTCTTAAATCCGTTCCCTCCATGTTTTATTGTTTTATGACCCATTAATCACATGTAAATAACCTATTAATCACTTTCATCCGAGTAAATAATTTAATCAATCATTAAATTCACCAACGAGTATTAACAACACGCAATTAAAACTTCACGGCGAGAATTCGAGTCAGAAACAGACGCGTGTCTGCTGCGCTATTTCAAAAGACGCAGCTCTCTTTGCTGCTGTTCCGGTTCAATTAAATCCCTGAACTCCGTTTTTGCCTTGACCTAGTTTAATTAGCATACGTATAATTAACTATTAATCGTATTATCACCTTCTGATCTGTTCGTTAATTTATTTATTTATTCGTTTTCTCAAATTATCCGTTCTAAAGGTATTTTCGACATAAATCGCCTAATCCGTTGTAACTATTGTAATTTCCTTTATTGTATTTGTCATCATATTTATTGTATCATTTGTATGTTTTCACATGTAATTAATCTAAATTCCCATTTCGACCCCATTGTATGTTAAATTACTTGTCTCACCGACTTAGTATTAATTTTCACATGTTAGGATTAAAACTTGGATGTTGCATTGCATGCATATAGCCGACGATATATCGAGTACGAATAACTTCCCTAATCATTAGTAGAGGCCGCTATCGAGGCGGGCGGGATTAGGTGTTCGATCAAAAGAGCTTCCTAATACGTACCCTCACCCCTTACTCCAGATATCTGTGAACACCCGTGTTCATTGGCATCCACGAGAGTCATTCTAGACATAGAATGCTAAGGGTAACGATTGCTTAGTGTTCATGTCACTACTTTGTGTCTTGACATGACATGAGGTATTCGAACGGTTCCAATTTCCCATAAAAATTGGTGGCGACTCCATACAAAAATGCAAACGCTTGTTTCTCTTCTCTTCCAAGCGCCCCCGTGGGCCCCCCGCTGTCCACAGATATTTAAATATCCATTAGAGTATGACATTTGAATTTACGAGTTTGTGAGGGAGGCCTTTTTTTTTCCTTTTGTAGTAAATATATAAGCCATGTTAAATATCCTAAAGACTATATATATTCCATGGTAAAGTTGTTGGTTTATTATCAATAGTCATGGTATTAAAACCGTAACGTGAAAACAATGACAAGCTATATATGGTATTCAATCTTCAGTCTCTTCTCCAAGCTCCAACACAAATTAATTTTCACTCCGTTCGTTCTTGTATTAGTGAGTTTTTTCATCGATGGTAGTTGATTGTTTGCAGTTTAATTGTGACAAAGAGTTTTTATGTGGGAGGTTTCCCAAACTCCCAAATCACAAATAAGTAATACAGTAAGAGATACTCGATACGCCATAAATTATTAAATAGGATCGTCTTATCATTTGTTTTACGGAGTATTATATATCAATGAGTTTTTTCTGCATATAAAATGACCGACCTACACTATAAAACACTTTTGAGCGATGTTACCAAGTTCAAAGCTACTAAAGAGTATTGAGAATTGAGAAACTCCAAACTGTTTTAATTAAAATTTTATTGAAGTATTATGGAGTATATAATTATGTAAACAAGTTCTAGAATAAGACGGTTTTACATGTAAGGCGGACCTTTTCTATAAGAAAATCATTAGTTTATTACTATTATTAATAATGGAGTGTGTTTATATACAAGGACCGTTTCACGGTGTAAAACCATCTTATACAATAATTTCTGATGAGATTTTTATATATGTTACAAGAGTCAAACACTCATAAAGATAAGCATTAAGGGGTATAATTCAATCAAAGGATAAAAATACAAATAGAAATTTTAAAAATTTACATAGTTTATTATCCTGATGGATAGATGATGTCAAATTCTAAAATTTAATCCATAAAAATAAAATTCTTATGTTTATAGTATTGGGTAATAAATTTTATCATCCTCACATGATACGTGATATTGACTAAACTACTTAGCCAGATGAGCTTATAATAAGCTTCATATATTGGAATAGAGGTTTTGATGAGTAAAGTATAAATGAAAACCGTTATATTTATTGTAGTTGTTATTCACTACTACAAACAAGGCCACTAACGACATACAGACGACGTCAAAACTGTCACAAAATTTATTTTGTAATGGATGGAAATAGGTTCTCACGGCACAGTTTTAACAACAAAATTAATCACGGGGTGAAATTCGTCGCAAGTCCATCGTAAACAACACTTGGCGACGTATAATGGAGGATTTGTGGTAATTTCTCCGTCGCTATTCCCCATTTTTTGTAAATATTTTAATAATGCAAGGAGATTTGTTGTGGATATAACGCTTTGAAAATAGTTCTTAAAAGAATACGACAAAAATGTTTTGGCTGATTGACTGCTCAGATATTGAAAATTCACATTTCTATTTATGTAATTGAGAATTACATAGGTCCTTAATATAGCACAAATAGAATAAGAGTTATTACTAATAGGCCCGTGCATCGCACGGGCTTTAAATCTAGTTTATATTAATGAAAGAAGCTTTTTTCGAACGATTATAGAGAGTCCAACTTTTATAAAAGTCTTTTAATTTTTATAACTTTAAAAAACTGAAGATAATAATGATTAGTTAAATCGAAGATAAACAAGCTACTGCTATTATATATAAGATAAAGTTTGGGAAACATCAGATCAATGTAGTATTCTTATAGCATTGTCCTATATAATACAAATACCCTCCCCATATTTGTCATGCTAATAAATGTCTAAATTACGTTTATCGAAATTATTTTCAATATTATTATTGACAGTTTATTAGATTGTATTGTTACTAATGTAATTACGTGACTTTTCATGTAGTATGAACAACTGATTTATTTTTGCTTATCTAATTACGTGATTTTTGATGTAGTACGTGCAATTAGTCGGTTTTTGTTTATCGTTATTTGTATTTTATTCTAATACATTCATGGCCTTTTATGTCAGGTATTATTCAGAAAGCGATACGATATTAGCATCAAACCGATGAGCACACCATGGTTGATAAGATATATTTTTTTTTTATACCGAGCAAATTTCAACGTGCATAGAAGGTAATTTCTCTTAATTTCGGTGTTTTATTGGCTACGTGGGTCTATTGACCAGAAACTAATTAAATTGGATTTATCTTATCTAAAATTGGAGAGATAAAATCTTAAGAGCATAAAAAGAGACAACATTTACACCATAAATTATACACTTACCAAACCTGAATGGCGCAAAACATGTCTTAAGTTGTAGATTAGTTTGTTTTACGCATTAAATTATATAAGCACCGTTTTATACGAATATTTACATTACTATTTGTTATGTAACCTACTTACTCATAGATCTTTGTTTCTTTGAGGAATTTCTAAAGCTCTTATGATTAGTAAATTTGATACGGAGTAATATTTTGCTTTTATGAATTACAGAAGACAATACGAAGATATGAATGTTAGTTGGCATAAAATTTTTGCATATTAATAATTTTGTGTACGGTAGGGTTTTAACGTTAAGCACTAACTTAACTTTTTTTTTATCACAGGTTTGCAATTTCAAAGTCAAATAAGTTCAATTTGAAATTGAGGATGAGGACATGCCATATTATTTCATTAATATACATTATTTCGTTTACGTGATAAAGACGGTATGCCTAGTGTGACACCCTTAAATAACGCGATAATTAACACCTAAAATCTACGGAAAAACTGGTAGGATATGTTTGTAATTGGTCCAACTATATAAAAACCTGTAATTTCAAAAAATTTTCTAAACCAATCACAACATTTCCAACATTCCCAAGAGGCGGGTGCCAAAACCTGCAATGCTAACGAACTAATTTACATGCTATAGCTACCGATAAGAAAATGTAATGATACAAACCCAAAATAGAAAAGGGAGACATATGTCCCTTCAAATTATATACAAAACCAAAAGTTAAAAGGTTTACTATAAGAATAGCCAAAACTAGGTCCAAGGTTCCTTATGCTCACTAGCTCGTCTGTGACCCCAACAAAGCATCATCAACCTGTCAATCGCATTTTATACAAACACGAAAGCCACAATTCAGTGGGGAGTAACTTCGAGTCCTCCCAGCCACGAATCGTCATAATTAATGTAACATGTAGTAAAACATGTAAACAATATGATAATTAATCTAATTTCCAAGTATTATAACATATGAATACTAATTTTACCAATTTAAACTATCATGTGAAACATATAACAAATTGTAATCCAAACTTATCAATTGTAACCGCTTACATCTCACCTATTACAATTCATAAAATCACCATACAAGAAAGGGCAATATATCAAAGACAGGCATAAGTTCTTAGTACCGTCAATAGTCACTCTGTAACTCGAGTCTATACCACGAGGTAGGGAAGGTAATCGAACCGGTATCTTGGCTCAGCGGTTAATATTAATAAAACATGGCCAAGACACAACACAACCCTAGCCTAAAATCACAAAACCTAGACATGCGGATACACACCACCGCACCCAAGACCCACAATTTTTCTAAAACAAAGTGAGTACCCTAAGGAGTCCACCAAAGGGTTGGCTAGTACTTAAGCTGACCACTTACTATCAAAATAAGTAACGAGGTCATGCCCCAACTTGGATATAAATCCACTAGTCAGGAACACAAAGGCTATTAAGCAGTGAACATATACTCGTCAGAGACTATAAAGACCTATCTATGACAAACACAACAACCTGCAAGAGATATTCAATACCCATTTCAATTCTAGCAAATTTTAACAATACTAAAGGCTTTAGGGGAAACTAGGGCCATTTTTACATTATAAGAAGCTACTCAAATCAACTAACTACACATGTGAAACATAAATATATTAAATGGCCTAAAACAAGAAAAAGGCCGATTATCCAATTCATATAAAACTTTATCCAACCGAATTTTTACCCGCAACCCCACCTGCGGCAGTGCGGTTAAATTGCGGTGACCAATCACTCAATTAATCGACATCGAATCGATCAAAGGGACTAAGGCTCGATTTTGGACAATCATCAAAACATTACAATTATAGCTATATAATTCATTTTGAGCCTATTAATTACAATTTCATTTTGTAAACTATCCTAATATGTGATAACTATCAATATTACATAATTTTTTTTACCATTAACATAATTCTTAACTACTATTATGACTCATTTCCTAAGTTTAACCATATGTTACTTATTCTAACTATATCATTAATGAACCTAAAATGACGAACAAAGCATGGAAAACCGCGAAACAAGTAACGGGCCGACCCGGGCCAGCCGTGGGCCAGCCGTGGGCCTGGCCTCTGCTGGCTGTCACTGCTCTGCCGCCACCCTTACTCCTCTTTTTTTTCCATTTTTGTTCATTATAACATCGTCTGAACACTAATTAATCGTTCCCAATACAACTATGTTAACTTATACTAACAAAAGACATAAATTAAGCATGCATGCATCAAATTTTATCATGTGAAAATTTCTACTCAAACAAAAATCACCAAACATACAAAAACAACAAAGATTGTGACGATTATTCGTCGAGTAACTCGAAATATGTTACCTTAAGCTAGAAAATGAGCAATTAGCACCTTAAAACCCAAACCCTAACAAGCACTAGCCGCTATCCTCCACAATATACGAGTCCCCAAACTCGTCTTCCAATTCTTCACCTAAATAAACAAATAAAACACAAAAATAAGCATAAAAATACCGAAATTACCGAATTTCGTCTTAAAACAACTTCAAGAAAACTGAAATTAAATTATACCAGGTTGTAGATCTCGACGAGGGGATTCCGGAAATGTAAATTTCGTGAAAATCCGATAAGAAACGAGAAAGATGTGATGATTTTTAGCTTGAAATGTATAAAAATGGTGTTTTGGGAAGATTAGAATGTTGAAGAAGATGAAGAATAGAAAAATCAGAAAAAAAAAAAAAAAAAAAAAAGAAAGGGGAAGGGGGTTTGTCCGCGGGAAAGGGAGAAAGGAAAGGAGGAGAGCGGGTTTGAGTCGGGATTTTACGAGTCGGTTTTGGCTCGTTTCGATAATAATTAAAACCGTAGGTCAAATGCAAATTCCGACAAGACCAAAGTTCTTAAACACGAGATTACAAGAAAATTGAATACTCATACGACCCATTTCCAAATTCGTTTACCCAATGTTCAAAAGAATTGTCATTTTCCCCCCGATACGCCCTTATTTCAAAATAAAAAGTTTTACACGGTTTAACTATTTTTAGACATTTCGAAACCATCAAAATAAATACTCTTCTTCAAAATATAATAAAATTATATTTCTTTGAATTATTTTTACTTTAAATACTTAAATATCAGATTTTACTTGATTAATTAATTATTTTCGAAATATATTAACGGTCCGAAATTACGGGGCGTTACACCTAGAATATATAAAAAAAAAACTTAATTTTGACAACTCACTCACAAATTTGGTATCTTGAGCTTCCATTAATTAAGAGTTATATTAATCTCAAATAAATTAGTCTTAGGGCTCGCTTGGAATGAGAATAATTATTAAGAGAGTAATAAAACTTAAATGAACTAGAAAATGAAGGAAAGTAATGGAGGTTGGAGATAGAAATGGAGGAAGATAGTGTAATAGTCTATCCATTAAAGGGGTAATAATTACCCACCTCCCTCCTCAAGTAATACATTACCTCCATATGGAGGTAATAATTCCTCCCTCACCACCTCTTTCCACCCTCCACAACCATTACAAATCACCAATCTCCTTCCATTTCTTCTTATTTTAGCCTCTATTACTCACTTAATAATTACTCTCATTCCAAGCGAGCTTTTAGGATGATAATATATGGACTATGGAGTACATACATATAAAATTCCTTAGAATTGAAAAGAATCCTAACTAATAGGAGTATATGGAGTACATACATACATATAAAATACTCTAGAATTTGAAAACAATCCTAACTATATATGACAACGACAAAAAGTGTAATTTTTGTTGCCCTTCAAACGATTAAACATAACCCACTATGAGTTAGCTTTTTTTTGTGGAAGATTTTCTTTACTTAAAAGCATTTACTTGGGTTGTTTAGGGTTCTATTAACACCAGATAATCTTCGATTCGTGTAGGTTCAGTTATAGCCGAGTCATTTGGGTAATGGGTTGTCTAATAGAGTAATATAGGAGCTCTTCAATTTAAGAATGATTATTTATATAAAAATAAGAGTTGATAATTATTAAAATTAGGGAAATCGATTTACACCCTTTTTCTTTGGTTTTTTACCTATTATTTACACAAGAAGTAAACAATAGATCTGGTAGAGAATAGTTAAAAGCTATTACCAATTCAATTAGGAAAAGGAAATAAAACCATCCACGAGGACGACGACAATGCACTCTATTAGCTCTCATTGTGAATACTTCCTATACGTAATTTGCGATCACTTCAAATTAATTTCTATATGGAAAAAGAGTTGTACGATCGTAAAAAAGGTGTTCATTAAAGACGTTAAGCAAAATCTTAAAACAAAGGCCAATGGCCAACAAACCCATCAAAAGAATAATTTATCAATTATTCTCACTACAAGTTGATCTAAATTAGAACAAAGCGTCTTGTTTGTGACGGGCTAATCCCGTCACAAGTGAAGACCTCTCACAAAAAGGGAGGAGGGACAAGGTGGGACACCTCCCATGTGCTTCCCCATTCACCTCTCATGGGTATTTTGTGAGAGAAAACGGTATCCGTCACAAGCTTGTGACAGATATCGCCGTCTTCAATGAGATTTTGTGAAATTCGAAATCAAAACTGCTAACTCTGTGTCTCTCTATGTATGGCACTAACTAATTGTATGTACCACAAAACAATAAGCAGTACTCCTATTAAATTTCTTAAGATTCAAAATTATAGAACTTTGCAAGAAAAAATAACTATGAAACTACAATAGTGCTTATTAATGACCTAATTTTCACATAGAGAAGTTTCTTAATTTTTTTTAGATTTTCAGATTAAACAGTAAAAAGTTTTATCAACTAAAAAAATTATGTAAATATCGAACAAATAGGCCCGTGCATCGCACGGGCATTAAATCTAGTACTCCCTCCAATTTTCTATTATCTTCCCTCTTTCCTTTTTCACACAAGTTTGATTATCTTCCCTCTTTCCTTTTTTTTTGGTAAGTTTCATTCATTTTTTATTAATTTCTCTCTCCTAAAAAATCAACAACTCTCATTACTTTATCTATTTTTTATTCATCATTCATTCTTTATTATTTTCTCTCACCTATAATTTCACAACTTACAATACTTTATTCTACTTTATTCATTCTTTCTTCCCCTTTTTTAATTTTTGTGCCCAAAAGAAAGGGGAAGATATAAGAAAATAGGAGGGAGTATTCATTATAAGTTAATTAAATTACTTAAGCCGTGGACTTAACTGCCACGTCCCCATGTTCAAAAACACCACGTACCAAAATTGCCCATGACATCTAGTCATCCTAATACCAATTATGTTTATTTAATCACTCACTATAATTAGTAATCCGCATAAAGTCGTACTATGTAAGAAGACTCAACGTCAAACACACCTTCATTTCTTTAGCTAACGCATATGCAGCCCAAGTGCAACTCATACACCAAGACAAGAACCATCGACACAAGTCTCGTATTCACACTAGAACTACCCGAAAACAAATCACGAACACGACTCGACCGTGCCCGCCACTGTTGGAAGTAATGCCTTGAAGAGAAAAAGGCAAGGAATTGGTTTGTTGTCCCACATCGGTGGGAAACAACCTGTTTCTTCTATTTTTATATACTCCCTCTATTGTATGGTTAAGAGAATGGACCAAGGTGGATTTTGCTGTGTTTGTTGGGCTTGTGGGTTTGGGTCCAACACACACACGCGCGCGCGCCGGCCCGACTTGGGTTGGGCACCTGAGGTGCGGGCCAAATGCCCCCTTTTGTCCTTTTCTTTTTGGTTTTGTGCGTTTCTGATTTGTTTGACTTGTGCGGTTTTACTCAATCTTTGTGACTGTTAGTGGGTGCGATTTTCTCTCCCCACTTTCAGTCCCTTGACTGCTCGGTTTTAGGGAGCTGTTTAGGCTCCTTAACTGCTCTTATTTTTGCTATAAATAAGAGCTAAATCGTCTCTGGAAAAACACACAAACAATCAGAAACATGACAACTCTCTCTTCCTCTCTTATAATTTCTGGGTAAAGTATTATATCGTTCCTTAGCTCTTAATCTCGAGTGGGCGGGTTTAAGCGATGTAATGTAAATCCTTGGGGGACTACCGACAACTGCTGATCGCCACCACGGTCGTGCCGAAATAGTTTTCAAGGCAGTGGCCTCCGTACCACGTCACTACGAATCGGTTATATATTCTGATCTCATCTCCCTTTTATTGTTACTGTTTCGTTTTTGCAACAACAATTTGAAAACTATTTATTTGTTGTTGTCTGCTGCTGTAACATGTCGTCTGTTTTAGCAAAAACTCTTCCTGATTTGACTAAACTTGAGAAACTAGACGGTCATAACTATAAGCGATGGTCACAGAAACTGCTGATGTTTTTCGAATAACTGGAAATTGATTATGTGCTGTTTAGTGACCCGCCTGCTCCTGTTAAAGAGGCTGCTGTTACTGAGACCGTAGAGAACACCCCTCCCTGCTAAATCTGCTGTTAAGTCAAACGAAGAGGATATTAAGAAATTTGATAAGGACAATAAACTTGTTAGATGCTAGCTTCTAAACAACATGACTGACACCCTTTTTGACCTATTTATGGTACATAAGTCTTCCAAACTGATTTGGGAATCCTTAGAGGCCAAGTATGGGGCTGATGATGCGGGGAAAAAGAAATATGTTGTGGGTAAGTGGCTGGAATTTCAGATGGCTGACGGGAAACCCATCATGGAACAAGTTCATGTCTACGAGAACCTTTGTGCTGATGTCGTGAATGAGGGTATGAAACTAGATGACATTTTCGTGGCTAATGTTCTGTTAGAAAAATTCCCTCCCTCCTGGTCTGACTATAGGAACCACCTTAAGCATAATAAAAAGGACCTATCTCTCCAAGAACTAGTAGGACACATGAGGACCGAAGAGGCAAATCGCCTTAAAGACAAACCTGTTAGTCAAACTGTTAAAACTTCTGTTGCTGCTGTTAATGCTAATCTGGTTGAGTTTGGTGGTCCGTCTTATACTGAGAAGTTCAAGGGTAAGGGTAAGGCCAAGGTTGGTCAGGGTAAGAACCAGGGTCAGGCTAAGAAGAATGGTCCAAATGAAGCATACCAAACCGATTGCTAAGATTCGAAACCAAAGGGTCCCATTGTTTGCTACGTCGTGGGAAAACGGTCACAAAGCCTACCAGTGCACTTTGAAAAGAAAACTGCTGAAGCCAATGTTGCTATGACTGATGATATCATTGCTGCTGTGGTTGTGGAAGCTAATCTGGTGGGTAATGCTGCTGAATTGGTCTTGGATACTGGCGCTTCCAGGCATCTCTGTGCTGATAAGAGATTATTTGCTGAGTTCGAGGAGGTAGATGATGGGGAATGCGTCTACATGGGTAATTCTTCATCTGTAATGATCACAAGCAAAGGCAAGATCTTTCTCAAACTCACCTCGGGGAAAACACTTGCTCTCACCAATGTTTTATTTGTACCCTCATTGCGTCGAAACCTCGTGTCTGGTGTCTTATTGAACAAAGCTGGTTTGAAACTTGTTTTTGAGGCTGACAAGGTTATAATGTCGCGTAATGGGGAATTTGTGGGCAAGGGTTATCTTTCTGGAGGTCTTTTTGTATTGAACACTGATTCAGTTTTTAATAATATTGCATCTACTTCTGCTTATATTGCTGAGTCTATTGATGTTTGGCATGGTAGATTAGGTCATGTGAATGTTGACTATATTAAAAAACTTATAACTATGAGTTTAATTCCAAGTTTGACGAGTCAAGAATTCTCTAAATGTGCTAGCTGTGTTGAGGCTAAATTCACAAAGAAACCTAGTAAACCTGTCACAACTAGGAATACGAGTCTTCTTGAGTTAATTCACAACGACCTAGCTGACTTCAAAAATGTTGCAAGTAGAGGTGGAAAGAATTATTATGTCCCCTTTATAGACGACTGTTCAAGGTACACCCGTGTCTATCTGCTTAAGACTAAAGATGAAGCAGAACAATCGTTTATAATCTTTAAAAATGAAGTCGAAAATCAACTCGACAGAAAAATTAAAAGGGTAAGGTCTGATAGAGGTGGTGAGTATAAATCTAGTTATCTAGCCGACTTTTGTGCTGCTAACGGTTTAATACATGAGACTAGTCCACCTTACTTACCTCGATCCTAACGGTGTAGTGGATTTAAAAAATAGAACCTTAAAAGAGATGATGAATGCAATGCTTTTAAGTTCTGGCCTATCTGACGATATGTGGGGGGAAGCAATTCTATCGGCTTGTCACATTCTTAACCGTGTACCTCATAAGAAACTTGACAAGACACCCTACGAGATTTGGAAGGGCTACCCTCCTAACCTGAGTTACCTCAAGGTATGGGGGTGTTTGGCTAAAGTGGGTTTACCAGACTTTAGGAGACCTACCGTTGGATCAAAGACCTATGATTGTGTTTTTATAGGTTATGCTCAAAATAGTTATGCTTATAGATTCATGTCTTTAAGTGATCGTTCTATATCTGAAGCTAGAGATGCTGTGTTTTTTTAGCATGTTTTTCCATTACAGAAGAATGTTGACTCACCTCCTAGTTTACCTTTTACATCTGTTGATATCTCTTCACATGCTAGTAGTAGCTCTTCTATTGATCATGTTGTTGAACCTAGAAGGACTAAGAGACCTAGATGTCCAAAGAACTTTGGAGCTGATTTTGTTTCAACTTTGCTGTCTGAACATGGATACACTGTTTGTGCTAGTGATGAATTTGTTTTAGCTTTTTTAATAGAAGATGACCCAAAAACGTATAGTGAGGCAATGAAATCCATTGATGCTAATTTTTGGAAAGATGCTATTAAAAGTGAACTTGACTCTATTGTGTCAAATCAGGCTTGGGAGTTGACTGATTTACCTAAAGGTAGTAAACCCATTACAAGTAAATAGATCTTTAAAAAGAAAATGAGACCTGAAGGTACAATAGAGAGGTTCAAAGCTAGACTTGTAGTTAGAGGCTTTACACAAAATAAGGGTATTGATTATTTTGATACTTACTCTCTTGTGACCAAAATTTTGACTATTAGGACTCTTGTCGCCTTAGCTGCTATTCATAACCTTATTATACATCAGATGGATGTCAAAACTGCTTTTTTGAATGGTGAACTAAGGGAAGAGATCTATATGTCTCAACCTGAAGGTTTTGTGATTGAGGGTCAAGAGAGTAAAGTGTATAAACTGAACAAGTCACTCTATGGACTGAAACAAGCACCTAAACAGTGGTATGAGAAATTTAACAACACTTTGATAAGTAATGGCTATGTGGATAACAATTCTGATTCATGTGTTTATTCAAAAGTAATAGAATCTGATTGTGTGCTTATATGCCTTTATGTTGATGACATGTTAATACTTGGTAATAATTTAGAGGTGATAATTAGAACCAAAGAATTTTTGTCATCACATTTTGAGATGAATGACTTAGGAGAAGCTGATGTTATCCTAGGAGTTAAGGTCATCCGAAACCCCAATGGAATCTGTCTAAGTCAATCTCATTATGTTGAAAAAGTGTTGAGAAAGTTTAACTGCTTTGATGATGTGCTTGCCAGAACACCCTATGATCCTAGTGTAGCATTGTGTAAAAACTTGGGCAAGAGTGTTTCCCAAGAAGAGTATGCTAAAATCCTAGGTAGTGTGATGTTTTTAATGAACCGTACTCGACCAGATATTGCTTATGCAGTTAGTAGACTGAGTCGTTATACACATAACCCTAGCAATGAACACTGGAATGCTCTTCGTCGTTTACTAAAATACCTAAAAGGAACAGTTGATTTATGTTTGCATAATAGTAAATTTCCTGCTGTGTTAGAGGGATATTGTGATGCGAACTGGGTTGCAGGTAACGATGAGATCTGTTCTACTAGTGGTTATGTCTTTACCATGGGTGGAGGTGCTATATCGTGGAAGTCTTCTAAAAAGACTTGTATTGCACGCTCTACCATGGAATCTGAGTTCATAGCTCTTGAGTTGGCAGGACAAGAGGCTGAATGGTTGAAAAACCTTTTAGTTGATATACCAGTGTGGGCGGATGGCTAACACCGGTCTCCCTGCACTGTGACTCGCAGGCTGCTATTGGTGTTGCAAAGAATAGTGTCTACAATTCGAAAAAGAGACATATTCGAATAAGGCACGCTGCAGTTAGACAACTCCAAGACAATTGAGTGATTGCTTTGGACTATGTGAAGTCCGAAAACAATCTTGCTGATCCCTTTACTAAAGGGTTGGCTAGGAGACTAGTCGTTGATATGTCGAGGGGAATAGGGCTTAAGTCCTTAGGTCAAGAGTGAGACTTGACTAGGTCTAAAGCTTCTATTCCTATGGCGTTGTATGATTCATATCCTTAATGGTGGTGCTTTTGAGACGCACTTGATGGATCATACACCAGGTTGGACTTAGGTCCTTAATGACTCATGTGAGAAGTGCTATTGAGAAGCACTTGAGTCACCTACGTAGGTGTAACGATCATTAGACTATGAGAAGTCTTCTGAACACATCTATTAGTACCGAGGTAAACGCATAGCTCTTAAAAGAGCGCGTTGTACTTTGAAACGCGGAACGATCTTAATTCTGAAGGTATGATATGTGTTGTGGGGGGTATCGACCGAAGCTCAGCTAGGAATTCAAATCGCAAGATATTCTCTCGCTGTAAGTAAGTTGTTTCCACAATTCACTAAAGTGTCAATTCAAATCGAAAGATATTGATACCTAAGTATCCAATCCTTCCTTTACCCAGTGTTCTTTTCTTCTTTTTTTTTTCTCTTAGCCATTAGTGGGGGATTGTTGGAAGTAATGCCTTGAAGAGAAAAAGGCAAGGAATTGGTTTGTTGTCCCACATCGGTGGGAAACAACCTGTTTCTTCTATTTTTATATACTCCCTCTATTGTATGGTTAAGAGAATGGACCAAGGTGGGTTTTGTTGTGTTTGTTGGGCATGTGGGTTTGGGTCCAACACACACACGCGCGCGCCGGCCCGGCCCGGCTCGAGCTTGGGCTCGGGTTTGGGTTTGGGTAGAGCACCTGCGGTGCGGGCCAAATGCCCCCTTTTGTCCTTTTCTTTTTGGTTTTGTGCGTTTCTGATTTGTTTGACTTGTGCGGTTTTACTCAGTCTTTGTGACTGTTAGTGGGTGCGATTTTCTCTCCCCACTTTCAGTCCCTTGACTGCTCGGTTTTAGGGAGCTGTTTAGGCTCCTTAACTGCTCTTATTTTTGCTATAAATAAGAGCTAAATCGTCTCTGGAAAAACACACAAACAATCAGAAACATGACAACTCTCTCTTCCTCTCTTATAATTTCTGGGTAAAGTATTATATCGTTCCATAGCTCTTAATCTCGAGTGGGCGGGTTTAAGCGTTGTAGTGTAAATCCTTGGGGGACTACCGGCAACTGCTGATCACCACCACGGTCGTGCCGAAATAGTTTTCAAGGCAGTGGCCTCCGTACCACGTCACTACGAATCGGTTATATATTCTGATCTCATCTCCCTTTTATTGTTACTGTTTCGTTTTTGCAACAACAGCCACAACCAGTACACTTGAAAACAGGGGAACACATTATGACGATACCGCGACAAGCCGACAATAAACGAAACAACCCAAAACCATTACTGACCGATTACCCATTGCAACATGTGGCACAAAATTTGTACAATGACTAGGCCTATACGAGGCACAGAGCCTCAGGGAATTCCCGTCGAACCTGCACCAAAACATGGCAGCCTACTACCCTTTACATGACTAGAACAATGACGCCAAAGCTGTCTAATGACGACCCAAAAACGAATCCTCTAAGACATTCTATACTCAGTAGAGTAAACCATGTCATCGACAACGAATTCCACCTTAAAACTATTGATTAACTATCGGCGTATTTAAAAGGAACGCATCAGCTCCTTACCTTGATTAAATAGAGAAGGATTAGGACGTAGAAAACGATGAAGACACTACGGTGGCATCGTATAGGCTGACGGTTAATTCGTTGTTGCTCTCGCCGCTGTGGTTTTGCTTGCTTTTTGGGGAAAAAATAGACGGGAAGGGAAGGGTATGAGGTCTAGGAACCCTACCTATATTTTATACTAGTTTTATGTCCGTGCAACAATGCACGGGGCTCATAAAGTTTATGAAATTAAGATTTTATAAAGTATAATGTTAACCATTTAAATGTAAAATATCTTGACCACAAATCAACAATTTGATCATATAATTTCACAAATTGACTTAACATATTATTCAAAATAATTAAAACGGGATATAACACATTGATTTATAAACATACACTCTCGAAACACTTTCATCTGTCTATGATTTGTATTATGATAGTAACCTGATACTCCCTTTTATCCTAATTTTATTTCCCCGTTTCCATTTGGGATCATTTTTAAAAAATGATGAAGAAATACTACCTTTGAATTAAGGATTATTTCACAGGAATAATTCATCCTATTGCTGTCCCACCTATATTAATCCATCATTTACATTATCTCATATTAATCCTATCTATTCCACGACTTTCTTTGTTTGCACTTTGTTATACGGAAGCGTGAATATCCCTTCTGTTGGGCCTCTACTGCATCTGTGTCCACTGCTCATAATAGTACGATATTGTCCGCTTTGAGCCAAGCCCTCACGGATTTACTCTTGGGCTCCTTCCCAAAAGGCCTCGTACTATTATATTTTATGAACCCTTATAAAGATGACCTTCCATCTTTATTCTACCGATGTGGGACATGGGTTTGCACTAGGGCTGAGCAAAACCGTATACCCGATACGGTTTTCAAAACCGTATCGGGTATACGGTTTTTAAAACTCCATTTTTGTGTTCCGGATACGATACGGTTTAACCGGGTATACGGTTTTCGGGTACCCGGTTAAACCGTATATACGAAATCCGGAAACCCGGATACGGTTTTTTTGCTTTTCAATTAAATCCGATAAAAATAATCGAGTATTGATGTGTGAAGTCAGTACCCTTCTTCTTTGTATGCTGCCAAAATGCCCATTGGACACTTCCAAGTTTCAAATACACAACAGATTAAAACCCAAACACACAAATCGAAATCATGAACAACCAAAATCAAACGATTATCAAACGAACGAAATAAAGAAATATAATCGAAATAAAAACGAAAATCAAAAGAAAAAGCAAAAAATAATTGAAAAAAAAAACAAATAGGTTTTCAGACAAAATTTAATTTCGACAACAAGAACTCGAACAGATGTAACAAATCTGAATTGGGGACTGGAACGAACATTAAATCAATGGTTTTGAAAGAAGGGGGAAATAGATTGTTTGAAAGAAGGATGATTTGGGGTTGTTTTTTAGGGTTAGAGAATATGTGAAGATGGGAAATTGTAAAGTTGTTAGAATGTTAGGCGGTGAGTAATCTGTGGTGTGATATTTTTTAGCTTTTTTTTTTTTTAACAAAACTCAAAACCGTGTCAAAACCGTATACCCGGTTTTCATTTTCACTGACCCGGATATGAAACGGTTGTTAGGAAACCGTATCGTGTATACGGAAATCCGTATCGTATATACGGAAAACCGTATAATAAGAACCATATATCGTATCGTATCCGTATTAAAAAACCGTATCGTATATTTTTGCTCATCCCTAGTTTGCACCCTAACAATCCTCCCCTCAAACCAAGGACCATCATCTTGACTCGGACCTTGACCGACATGGAGAACTTTTCTCCCACAACCTACAGCCCCAACTTCTAGACACTCGCATCACCAAGTCTTGATAACCTCCCCTTAAACGACACACCATGTGTCTCATGGGGCTTGTGCTACACTTGCATAACAAACTCCTCTACATCGAGTGCCTCAGTGCGTCGCCCCCGGAACCGCAAAGTTTCAAGACGATCCAACGGTTGAAACTCCGGTAATCATCAATTTTACTGAATACTGTCCTGAGAAAAATGAGTTCAGCCCTCATACAAACTCTCTGCCTTTTTTTTTCTCCCTTTTGTTTTCAGATTTTGTGTGTTTCTTATCCACACAAAGTTGCTGCTCCTATTTAGCCAAAAGCTACCAAGAAAAATGCTTCTAAAAGAAGCTCCACAAACCCATAATAATTGGGCCTAAAAAACATAACAGAATACCAAAAGTGGGCTGGACCCGTAACAATCTCCCCCTCCAGCCCATTACGTGGAAGATTCACACCAAACACGATCATTTGAAACTCAAACCCGCAAGCTTACTACAAACCATAAGCTTGCTTCCAGGAATACCCTTTGTCAGCATATCAACACCATTCTTGTCAGTATGAACTTTCTTCAGCTTCAATTGCTTATCCTCAATTACATCTCGTAGCCAATGATATCTAACATCAATATGCTTGGTCCGAGCATGATACATGATATTTTTGCTCAAGTCCATTGCACTTTGACTGTCACAAAATACCACAAACTCACTTTGCTTCAAATACAATTCTCGAAGAAATCTTTTAAGCCATAACATCTCTTTACTTGCTTCCACGGCTGCAATATCTCCGCCTCGGTAGTGGACAATGCTACACATTTTTGTAGCTTGGATTGCCATAAAATGACTCCCCCTGAAAAAGTAAACACATAACCTGAGGTAGACTTTCTATTATCAAGATCACCCGCTATGTCCGCATCAGTATAGCCCTCAAGTATAGGTTTGCCACCTCCATAACACAAGCTCAATTTGGAGGTTCCCCCCAAGTATCTGAAGATCCACTTCACAGCTTCCCAATGAACCTTACCCGGATTGGATAAGAATCTACTCACTAAACCGACAGCATGTGCAATATCTGGCCTCGTACACACCATAGCGTACATCAAAGAACCAACGACGGAAGAGTAAGGAATAGATGACATACCTTCTTTCTCTTTCTCCGTTCTAGGACAAGCTTCCTTAGTGAGCTTGAAATGAGTAGCTAATGGTGTACAAACTGGTTTGGCATGCTTCATATTGAACCTTTCAAGCACCCGTTCAATATACTTTTCTTGTGATAACCACAATTTTCCAGCTTTTCGATCACGATAAATCTCCATGCCTAAAATTTGTCTAGCTGAACCCAAGTCTTTCATGTCAAATGACTTGGACAAGTCTTTTTTCAAACCTTGAATCATCTTTAAATCTTGTCCAACTATCAGCATATCATCTACATACAAAAGAAGGATGATGAAGTTACCTTGGGGAAACTTTCTGTAATATGGACAAGGATCGGCTGAAGTTCATTTATAACTATTGCTGGTCATAAACGAGTCAAATTTCCGGTACCACTGCCTTGGTGCTTGTTTAAGCCCATAAAGACTCTTCTTTAGCTTACAAACACACTTTTCTTTCCCTTTCTCTTCAAATCCTTCAGGTTGCTTGATACGGTCGTTATGTACCAAAAATAAATATCTAGATTACTACTAACAGAAGTCAGCGGTAAGTAGGGTCGATCTCCACAGGGAGGCGGTTTACTATCTACTTGTCTATTCTATCTGTCTAATGTCACTATTGGGGGTTTGAAGTGTTTTGACTAAACTAATGAGGCTAAAGGCAAGAGGGAAATGAATAAGAGGAAATAAAGGAGAAATGCAAGGGTAAATCAGATAAAAGAGAGAAATATGCTAGGAATCGGTCTACCGTGGCAGCTACACTATCGGGTCAACTAAGTCGATTAAATTATTGATAAGAAGAGCGAGGTCGTCACCTTTCGGTCCTTAAACCTACGATTATACCCTTTCGGTCTCTAATCGCCCTAGGGTCTCCCTAACTTAGCTTTCGCCCTAATTAGGTATCACCTATTGTAATTAAGCAAGTTTTCCCTTCCAATCTTTCGATCTAGGTCGGGGGTAACTAAATAAATCGGTCTCATGCATGCATTCATTCAACCTAATCACAATTATATTGTTTAACACAATTCTTATCGCTAAACTAATCTAACCATGTCAATCCTAACATATTGCTACCACGGCTTCCCTAGTCCTAACATATTAAGGAAATTAGCTAAACATAATTAAATAAAGAACATAAATAATAAAGAGAGAAGAAGTAAGCATTAAATAAGAGTAAAGGGAAAGATTAAATTACTGAATTAATGATCCATAAATAAGGAAGAACAAAAGTAACAGTGTATTCGAAATAATCAGAGAGGAGAAGCTCCCTCAGCCAAAAGCCCCCCTTTCAAATGACGTCCTAGCTTCCTATTTATAAGAAAATAGGAATTATTTAACCTAATTGACGGAAATAAACTAAAAAGCCCAAGCCCGTAGGATAAACCACTCGATCGAGTGGTTTTAAACCACTCGATCGAGCAAAATAGAGCTCAGACCGCTCGATCGACCATAAATACTACTCGATCGACTAAACACTAATATGGAACTGGTCGATCGACTAAGCAAAGTACTCGATCGACTGATTATTGAATCTAAAACCACTCGATCGACTAGTAAAGTGCTTGATCGAGTGAATACTAACTTCAGCAGCTCATAATTCTCGTTAGTTTGACTTTGACTCGTCCTTTTAGCTCCCGAAATGGCTTCACGCATCCCAAGACAACAATAATTCCGCTCCAAATTCTCTCTTCCTCCAAATGCATGCAAAATGGATGATAAATGGCTTGATTTCACTATTTTCTGGTTCATTCCTGCAAATAAGACAAAATAACCCAAAGTAGCATATTCGGGGCATTTCGTAGCATAAAACCACGATAAAAGCATAGAAATACGTGCATAAAATAGGCTACAAAGACTATATAAAACGCACGTATCAAATCTCCCCAAACCAAACCTTTACTCGTCCTCGAGTAAACTAAATGCAAACTAATGGAACAGAAAAGATAACTCAGAGCTAACTACAAATGCCCATTTAAACCAATTTAATGCAAGCAAACTAATACTTATAGCAAACAGTCAAATGCAAACGAGTTGTAAGATGTTTATAATAAAGCTGAATCGTCGACCTTGCAAGAACTTTAATAATGGAATCTCACGGGTCACTCTTCTCTCATGAAGCAAAGGGTGAACATATGTATGTAAGAGAGAAAGAAAGATATTCACTCACCTAGACTACGACCCACATAAACATGCATGCAACTAATATGATAGACAATTCTAACTACCGTACACACATTCCAACCAAACAAAGTCCTGTCACAGCCGAGGGCTTACAAAAATATGGTAAAGTGAGGCAATGGGTAAGAAAAGGCAAAATATTTATGGGAATGTGGAGGTATAGGTGATCAAGCTAGTACCTAAACAGAATCATATGACAACATCCATTTCCAACTCAATTATTGAATTAAGCACATGCCCTTTATTTGGCTTAAAACTCACCAAACCAAACTGAAAATACTCCTCAAAAGATATAAATAAAGCATAGGAGCATAAACCGTCTCATCAAACAACATCATCTCTTTTTTTCTTTTTTTTCTTTTCTATTCCTGTTTCTTCTTTTTTTCCTTTTCTTTTCCTGCTTTTTTTTTCGAATTCTTTTTTTTTTCCATAAATTACCAACTCCAAATCAACAGAATACGAGCCAACTTGGCACAATGAAATATATACCGCAAAACATACACTAAACTAGCTTAACAAGGCAGGCTGAATTTGGAATATAGCTAAGGGTCAACAGGCAAATTTGGCTAATGTGGAGTTAAATGGGTAAAAATGAAAGAAAGGGAATTGTAAGCACCTCTATGCATGTGACACCAACCACTAACCCGAATATATGCAGACAAAAAGCAATTGAATTTCATATATGTGCAAATTGATGATACATGTTATGCAAGGAGTAACTACTCACAATCCTACATGAAACTGGTCACAAATGACACCAGTTTATAAGGCTCTAATCCTTTAGAAATTATAAGTAGGTTGCCAAAATTTCAAGTCAAGTCTATTCGTTCAGCTAAATTCAACATTAACTCGTAGATATGCAAAAGACAAAGCTAAAAGATATAAATTTATTACAAGGCTTAAGCAAAAAGACAAATAATAGTGCAATTTCTTTATTGAAATCTACCGTTTCGACTCAACCTATATGCTAAATAAACGTGAAATTTTTTGAATTTTCTAATTTTTCAATTTTTATGAGATTTTTGATTTTATATGAAAAATAAACAACAATGCATACAGAAATTAAATGTGATAACAGAAGTGCAATAAAAACAACATGCAGACACGGATATGGATACATAACCTCCCCAAACCAAACCGTACAATGCCCTCATTGTACCAAAACATGGAAAGAAAATGCAAACTGAAAGAGAAAGAGAGTAAATGCGGAAAGCTTACAAGATTGCGCAAATAAGGGACCTCCCCAAACCGACCATGAAAATGGGAGGTTGCTAAAGGCCCGGAATACCGTCTCAGGAAGCTAATCCAAGTTAATAACACTCGATAGCAGTCGAACAGTAGTCGATCGAGTGAACTGGGCGTCTAAAACTGCTCGATCGAGAAGAATAGCAGTCGATCGAGTAGTTCACTCTTTGCAGGTGCTCGATCGAGTAAAATAATCACTCGATCGAGTGGATTTAGCAGCAAAAGTGCTCGATCGAGTACAAAAAGTACTCGATCGAATGATCCTCAGTGTGTTCCTGCAAAACGCAATTAAAAACAGCCCGCAAACTAACTAAACAAGCATACTGAGATAGTCTACGGTATGAAAACCATTCATTACATTTGAAATGAAATAAAAAATGCAAAATAAAAACTCCGGGCTGCCTCCCGGGTAGCGCTAGCTTCAGTCAGGTCCCAGCTCGACCTTCTTTTTCTTCGAGCCTCTCTAATTAGTCATAATCAAAACAGCTCAAAGCACGCAGCATTAAATCATAAGTCTGCGCATGTGCTACACAAAAATGTAAGTAGCACCACAGTGGAATAAAGAAATAGGAAATAAAAATATGTAAACATTTAAGTCTACCAAATTTCCTAAGAGAGCTCCTAAATTTATCCACAAAATATTGGAGCGCGGGAGCAATAGACAATAAATTAGGGCTCCGTTTCAGTTTAACAAGATTGAGATGACAAGGACGGTGAAAATTCGTTAATTTATACGTCCATATGGGAGGGGGTATAGCTTTAAAAGAAATAGCACGAGTCAAACGAGGTAGCGTACTTTGAATATTAATAACAATAAAATTATCGCTAATTACCTTAGGTAGGTTGCTCTCAATGGAATCATCGACAAAAGAATGTAATACCTCATCCGTGCTAGGAGCAAATACTGACTCAGCTGTCCTTTCGTCGCCCTCAGTGGAATTCGTCCCGTAAATCGCGGCCTCAAGGGCATCCAACTCGGCTTTGAATAGGGGAGACTCACCGTATCCATTATCATCGTCAAAATCGTCATCCAAAACAAATCCACATGACGAATCAATGCTCTCGCTGGCCAATTCAGTCGATCGAGTAGAATTGTCACTCGATCGACCACTTCCTTCCTGATTTTCACTCGATCGAGCAGAATCATCACTCGATCGAGAGCTTTCTTCTGGAAATTCACTCGATCGACTAATATAAGTCACTCGATCGAGTGATTCTTCCTGTACAGCACTGGAATCATCGTGTAGACTTTTGAAATATGATAGAAATTCGTCGTCCGAGTCATAAAAGTCATCCTCAGCATTGGGCAACACGGTTTCTTCAGGGGAAAAACCGCTCTCGGTAAAGTATACCTCTTCTGGTTGCCAACTATCCGACTCAGCTACTAACTGAGCAATTTCAGACTCGAGCTTATCAAATCGCGCACAAGTGCGTCTATCATCATCTTGCATTTGGAATGCAAGTGTCTCCAACAGAGATCTCAGCTCCGCAATCTCTTCTTTCTGTATATCAGGAGGATCTTGCTGCGGTGGCCATTGATAGGGTGGATGTGGCGGCACAACTACAGGGGAATGACTAACACGTCCCCAACGCTTGAACTCGTAGACCGCGTCATTTTCTGCCATACAAAGAACTGCATTGTGCTCAGCAGAACCACATCTCCCGCAGTAAATCACCTGCTGCGACATATAATGGGACATAGGTGATGGGTCAAAGGTACTCAAGCCTTCCCTTTGACGATCTTTCACCTAGAACTGTCTAGGTAGTACCTGTAAGGCCTATCAAAACAGCACTAAAGAAAAAGATTAGAATGGCCTCAATGGAAAAATCCCCTGAGGCTAAAAACAGATAGAATTAAACAAATAAATAAATAGTTGCCTCCCCGGCAACGGCGCCAAAATTTGATACGGTCGTTATGTACCAAAAATAAATACCTAGATTACTACTAACAGAAGTCAACGGTAAGTAGGGTCGATCTCCACAGGGAGGCGGTTTACTATCTACTTGTCTATTCTATCTGTCTAATGTCACTATTGAGGGTTTGAAGTGTTTTGACTAAACTAATGAGGCTAAAGACAAGAGGGAAATGAATAAGAGGAAATAAAGGAGAAATGCAAGGGTAAATCAGGTAAAAGAGAGAAATATGCTAGGAATCGGTCTACCGTGGCAGCTACACTATCGGGTCAAGTGAGTCGATTAAATTATTGATAAGAAGAGCGAGGTCGTCACCTTTCGGTCCTTAAACCTACGATTATACCCTTTCGGTCTCTAATCGCCCTAGGGTCTCCCTAACTTAGCTTTCGCCCTAATTAGGTATCACCTATTGTAATTAAGCAAGTCTTCCCTTCCAATCTTTCGATCCAGGTCGGGGGTAACTAAATAAATCGGTCTCCTGCATGCATTCATTCAACCTAATCACAATTATATTGCTTAACACAATTCTTATCGCTAAACTAATCTAACCATGTCAATCCTAACATATTGCTACCACGGCTTCCCTAGTCCTAACATATTAAGGGAATTAGCTAAACATAATTAAATAAAGAACATAAATAATAAAGAGAGAAGATGTAAGCATAAATAAGAGTAAAGGGAAAGATTAAATTACTGAATTAATGATCCGGAAATAAGGAAGAACAAAAGTAACAGTGTATTCGAAATAATCAGAGAGGAGAAGCTCCCTCAGCCAAAAGCCCCCATTTCAAATGACGTCCTAGCTTCTTATTTATAAGAAAATAGGAATTATTTAACCTAATTGACGGAAATAAACTAAAAAGCCCAAGCCCGTAGGATAAACCACTCGATCGAGTGGTTTTAAACCACTCGATCGAGCAAAATAGAGCTCAGACCGCTCGATCGACCATAAATACTACTCGATCGACTAAACACTAATATGGAACTGGTCGATCGACTAAGCAAAGTACTCGATCGACTGATTATTGAATCTAAAACCACTCGATCGACTAGTAAAGTGCTCGATCGAGTGAATACTAACTTCAGCAGTTCATAATTCTCGTTAGTTTGACTTTGACTCGTCCTTTTAGCTCCCGAAATGGCTTCACGCATCCCAAGACAGCAATAATTCCGCTCCAAATTCTCTCTTCCTCCAAATGCATGCAAAATGGACGATAAATGGCTTAATTTCACTACTTTATGGTTCATTTCTGCAAATAAGACAAAATAACCCAAAGTAGCATATTCGGGGCATTTCGTAGCATAAAACCACGATAAAAGCATAGAAATACGTGCATAAAATAGGCTAAAAAGACTATATAAAATGCACGTATCATTGCTCCATGTAGATCTCCTCGTGCAAGTCACCATGTAAAAAAGCAGTTTTCACATCAAGTTGCTCCAACTCAAGATTGAGACTTGCAACTAAACCCAACACGGTTCTGATAGAAGTCATTTTGACAACGGGGGAGAAGATCTAATCAAAGTCAATGCCCTTTTTCTGGTTGCATCTCTTTACCACCAGCCTAGCTTTCCGCTTCACAATCTTCTCGCCATCTTTCTTATTCTTGAAAACCCATCGATTTTTCAAGACTTTCTTGCCTTTGGTAGGCTCCACAAGTTCATAAGTTTCATTCTTTTTCAATGAATCCATTTCCTCTTTCATAGCATCGAGCCACACATTCTTCTCATCAAGAGACAACACTTCTTGATAATTTTCCGGCTCCCCTTCATCACTAATAAGAATGTAATCTGAGCTTGAATACCTTGTTGAAGGTTTACGCTCTCTAGTTCCCCTTCTAACATGTGTATCCTCACCTTGAGAGGTAGAATGCTCCCCCTGCTCATGAACCTCTTCTTCATTATGCTCATTTTCATGGTTTTCTTCTTCATCCGATGATGACTCATTAAAAACATCATTGTCAGCAACTTCCAATACATCATCATCAGGTTGCACCTCACCAACATCATCAGATTGTATCTCACCAACATCGTCAGGTGTCACCTCAACATTGTCATTTGTTGGCTGATCAATAGAAATAGAAGTGGGAGAAGAAAAATCATAAGTAGTATAAGTAGTCAAATCTGAGGTAGAAGGGTACCTTGAATTCAGAAGATCTCTACCCTTCTCGTGCTCAAAAAATACTACGTCTCTACTTCTCACCACCTTTTTCTTTTCTAGATCATAGAGTCTATAACCATACTCTTCATTACCATACCCAACAAAGACGCACGGGTTAGTCTTGGAATCAAGCTTTGATCTTTGTTCTTTAGGGACATGCATAAACGCCTTGCATCCAAAGACTTTAAGATGTGAATAGGTCGGATCACACCCCCTTCCATGCTCTCTCGGGAATGTCAAGACTAAGAGGAATTGATGGAGCTCGGTTAATCAAATACACAGCGCACTGGACAGCTTCACCCCAGAATGTCTTAGGAGGATCAGACATTCTAAGCATACATCTCACCTTCTCCACAATGGTTCTATTCATTCTTTTCGCAACTCCATTGTGTTGAGGTGTGCCTGGCTCTGTCCTCTCATGTCTAATACCATGTTGTGAGCAATAATTCTTGAATTCATGAGAAGTATATTCACCACCATTGTCAAACCGGAGATGCTTCAGCTTTCTTTCAGTCTCCCTTTCTACCATGGCATGAAACTTTTTGAATATCTCGAATACTTGGCTTTTTGTTTTCAGAATATACACCAAAGTGTTTCGAGTAGCATCATCAATGAAAGTGACAAAATATCTATTGCCACCAAGAGACTCCACTTCAATAGGACCACAAACATCGGAGTGTACTAACTATAGCTTGTCTTTCTTCCTATAAGACCTCCTAGAAAAAGAAGCCCGGTGTTGCTTTCCAGCTAAACAATAGTCACAAGGATCGAGAGTAACAGTTTTATCAACGGGAATAAATGATTTTCCAGCCAAAAATTTTATCCCCTTGTCACTCATATGTCCCAATCTTTTATGCCATAAGTTAGAAGAATTTTTTTCTTCAACTGTATTCAGCTCACCAGAACATATACACAAATATGTCTTGTACAGAGAGCAACACAACTCGCCTCTAAAAATTGTCAATGAACCCTTGGATAATTTCCACTTGCCATCTCCAAAGGTGTGTCTAAAGCCTTCTTGATCAAGGACATTTGCAGATAACAAATTCAGACGTAGATCGGGAATATGACGCACGTTCTTCAATGTAAGCATACACCCAACATTTGTCTTCACACGAATATCGCCCACACCAACAATGCTAGCTGAGCTTTGATTTCCCATCTTGACACTACCAAAGTCACCAGCTTGGTAGTTCAATAAATACTCCCTTTTTGGAACACAATGGTATGAAGCACCCGTGTCTACTAACCATTCTGAATCTGAACCATCAACATGATGACACTCACTGGTTGCATAAATCAAAGTGACCCCATCATCACTTTTGGAAGCCGTTGCCGTAGTATTTTTATCATCTCCCTCCTTATGTGAATCTCTCTTCTTACCTTGCTCCTTCTTCCATCGGTAACAATACTTTTGTATATGGCCAAGCTTCTTACAATAAAAACATGTCTTAGTCTCTTTCCCTTATTTAGACTTAGACCTTAATTTTGAGTTACCACGACCGTTAGGACCCCTACTTTTGCTTCTTCCTCTATTCTCGATAACAAGAGCATGTGAATTATCAACCCTCATCTCCTTCCTTCTAATCTCTTCATTAAACATGCTTTCTTTAATCACATCTAAGGAGAGCACACCATCCGGAGCAGAGTTACTGATAGTCACAACCAAGGTTTCCCAACTATCCGGCAAGGAACTCAATAAAAACAAAGCCAGCAATTTATCATCAAGAATAATCTTCATAGTAGTTAGCTTGTTAATAATATCTTGAAAGTCACTAAGATGGTCTGACACTGACTTCCCACCTTTCAATTTCAAATTAACAAGTCGCTTGATTAATGAAGCTTTGTTATGAGCCGTCTTTCTTTCATAAAGACCTTCTAATTTCTTCCACAATTCATATGGGTCAGTCTCTTGAGACACATGGTTTAAAACACTAATATCAACCCATTGTCTAATAGTCCCCAAAGTCTTTCTTTTCAACTTTTCCCATTCTCTACTTTCCATTTTTTCCGGTTTATTAAGTTTGGCAACATTACCATCCGAATCAGTGATTGTTTCAATTGGATCAAACAAGTCCTTGCAATATAACAAGTCCTCCATCATAGGTCTCCAAATGGAATAATTGGTTGATGTCAATTTAACCATGGAACTCCCACTACTACCATCCATGGTTTCTACTAAATTAACCTAAAGCTCTTGATACCAGTTTGATTGTTAGGGTGCAAACTCATGTCCCACATCGGTAGAATAAAGATGGAAGATCATCTTTATAAGGGTTCACAAAATATAATAGTACGAGGCCTTTTGGGAAGGAGCCCAAGAGTAAATCCGTGAGGGCTTGGCCTAAAGCGGACAATATCGTACTATTATGAGCAGTGGACATAGATGCAGCAGAGGCCCAACAGAAGGATATTCACGCTTTCGCATAACAAGTGGTATCAGAGCCGATGGTTCGACTGGGTCCAGTATGTGGTGGAGCCCGAGCTAGTGGATTGCCTTTGCCAATGTGGATAAGCGCTCTCGGTGTGACCTCGCGATTGGAGATCTGTGTGGTGCCTTGTGTTGAAAGTCTTCCTGATAATGTGGTGATCAGGCGGCGGGTCCCGTTGGGTGATAACGGCGGTGCAAGATGGACAGATAGTATCGTTGGAGGGGAGGACAACGACGTGGTCCTTGGTTTGAGGGGAGGATTGTTGGGGTAACAACCCAAGTCCCACATTGGAAAAGAAGAGAAGTTCTATCTAGTTTATAAGAGACCCACCACTCTATTAGTATGAGGCCTTTTGGGAAGGAGCCCAAGAACAAATCTGTGAGGGTTTGGCCCAAAGCGGACAATATCATACTAATGTGACGGAGTGGTGGAGGCGGTAGTCCCAACACACTTAACCACTTAAGTGACCTGCTAATTCCGGTCCATATTTTTTTTGCCTTTATATTCTGCCTTTCTTCTTCTTATTCATTTACTTCATCCCCTACATACTCCTCTTGTCCTCCATCGCCAACTACTAAACACAACCACCAAGCTACTGAACCCGCCACACTATCACCAATACCAACACCCACAAACACCAAGAACCATCGCCAAACAACCATCCCCAAACACCTTATAGCAGCACCATCACCGGACACCAAACACAAAGAATTACCATAGAAACGTCATTTTTAACCATATCAAATTGGACTAATATTTCAGAGATTTGGTTACCATTTTTATTACATTTCATCGGGTTTTTGGCGTGAGAAAAGCCGTCAAAAATTCCCTTCAACACTGAAATTACCTAAAAAAACCCAATTATAATTGACAAAACCGTAAATTGATTGTGAAATTGGCGACGTACTGAAGATGGAGGAACTCGTCATGAAATCTGAAGAAAACAACAAATTGATGAAGGTTTTTGTGGGTTTTAATCAATTTCGAATCAATTTGCTATTAATGGTGAATTTTTCTGGGTTTCATCAATTTCGGATTTCCCAAATTCGACCAAAAAAGTTAAGGGTTTTTGGTGAAGAATGAAAATTTTGTTAATGAAATGTTAAAGTGTATATTGTATTATGTTAATGAATGATGAAGAATGAAGAATATGTTAATGGAATGTTGTGTTTAATGAAGGATGAAGAATGAATGAAGATGACGGCAGAGGGAAAGGTGAGAGAGAGGAAGGTAAGAAAATGAAATTTTAGTTCATTTAACGAGGGTTTACCTGTTTAACAGGTAGCCCTTCACCTAGGTGTAAAACGGGAAGGTAGTTGAATAGGTAGGATTAATGTGAGATAATGTAAAAGATGGATTAATATAGGTGGGACAGCAATAAGATGCATTATTCATGTGAAATAATCATTGAATTAAAGGAATATATAACTGGGATGAAAATTATGGTAGCTAAACTATCTACAGAGAGTTGTTGTATTTCGTATATGATACTCATACTTAATATAATTCATAGATATGAAATATATTGAAATTAAATTTGCTAATTATTTTTATTGATTATAATGACACTAAAATGAAAAGTTATAATACAAATTTTTTGAAACAAATAAAAGGCTTACATATGCATATGTCAGTAAAAAAAACACAAATTCTTAAAAAAGACGTGTCTCATTAATGTTAGTGAGGAAACTCTTTCATAAGAGTTAGCTATTATTTTTATTTAATTTGTAAACCTTCCAATTTCATTTATTGTTCCCATTTCTTTTTGACATAAGAAATAAGAGAATCAATTTGGACCATACAATACACATGACCCCACGGCAAATTGATTTTGGAACACAGAAAGTTGTCCACAAAAGGAAAGAGGGGACAATAAGGTAAATGGATGAAAAGGGAAAGAGGAACAATAAATGAAATTGGAAGGAGTATTTTTTTTTAATTGGTCAACTCTTATTAATGTTGTGAGAGAGTTTTTCAGGAGACTTATTGGATAAAAAAATAAGCATAAATCTCTCTACATAGTTTAATGGGTTAACTTGTATATACCATTGGAGATGGGCTAATATTGCATATCCATTACATCCCGAAATCTTGGTCAATATGATGGATTGATCTTTATCCTTATCAACCCTAAATGGCACTTTGTACGCATCAAAATAAAATTCTGATTTTTCTAGGATGCAAATTGTTACCTCCATCTCTACTTCTTCTCCCTTTGACTCTCACACACCATTTCCTTCTCTTTCACTTTTCCTCCATTAATTTTCTCTGTAATCGCCCATTTTTCCTACTCCCTTTCTCTTAAAAAAAATCTCACTAATAAGGAATCATGTCAAGTGTAAATGAAGGAATAACCTTCATTTAAATAGGTGATAAAAAAAATATCTTATATTTTTGTTCTCATTATTGTATTGGTGTTAATTTCTTTACTTTTTGAGGAGATAATTTAAATTTAATTAATTGGAAAGTTGAAAATTTTGATGATTAATATTGTTGATATCTTTTAACAAATATATAGATGATTTTATATAGAAAGTAAACTTCTATTGTTATTGGGATGGTTTTTTGTACATGATTTTAACTTAAAAAAAATTTAAAAATATTACCCCGTACTTTTTTTTTTGTAAAATGCATGTTTTCAGTTTTGATTTCTTTTTATTTTACATTTATTTGATTAATTTATTTATCTTAAATCTGTTTCTTTTGAGATTTTTAATTTCTTAATGTTTAAATCTGCTTTTTTTTTATCTATATGTTCATATTTATATTTTATTTTTGATTTATTAGATTATATATCCATTCTGGTCACATGCATTTTACAAAAACAAATTTATTAAAATGATTTAGTTGTTTTTTGAATCTGGTGTTAAATAGTCAGATTGTTTTCAAAACTTTTTTATGTATTTTAAATTTTAAACACAAATCTGGAAACAATCTCAATCTCATTTTTTTTCCACTGTTTTACCTTTTGACGGGGTGAATATAAGTCTTTTTAATTTGTCAAGGAAATTAATAGAGAGAGCATAAGAGAGACAAAGCATTGGAGAGAGAACAATTAAATTGAAGAATGAACGTGGGGGGGGCCATATGCAGAAGATAATCAGCCAATTAAAAGCCAAGAAAAAACTTGGCTTTTATACTATTTAGATTAAAGTCTTTCCCTTCATCGAGTCAAACTTTTGTTATTATTACTATATTACGTTTATTAATATATTATAGGGTTATTTAATGGGAATACTACAAGTGTGCTCTTCTCAAAATACTACAATCTATAATTTAACTAAGAATACTACCAAGTATGACACTCCCTTTCCTAGAACGGAATTGGTCATTTTTTTACCAGAGAAAACAGGTTAAGGAGGAGAGGGCCACGTTTTCCTTTATAAAAACACCATCTCCTTCCCCTGACATTCTCTAAAGCTCTTTCTCCTTTCCTCCATTAAAACTCCTTCCTTCCTCCAGTAAATCTCCTCCATTTAATTTGTTAATCTTTCTTCCTTTTCTTAATATCTCCTTCATATTTCTTCCATTAATGAACAACTCACCTTCTTCTTCTTCCATTGCGTCTGGTTCATATCCATCAACAATATTTTTGAATAACAAAATCAACAGTATTTGAATAATCTTAATTACAGCTTCACAAATCAAGCATCACACCCAAAAGAAAACAACCATAAATCAACAATCCAACAAAAATCTAGAACATCAATTCACAAATCAAGAAAACCCATCTCATTGACTTCTTTCGGATTGTTTCTAGAAACCTGAATTCAGTCTCTATTCTGTCAGTCTGTCAAGTAAGCTGGCCGTTCTGATGATAGTATTAAATTGCAGTTTTGAACACAAGTTATGGTGCTATCTCGACCACTGTATTCAGTATCGCCTAAGAATGCAGTAGAATAAGGTCTTGTGTCAGTGTTTATGCCATGATTTAAGACCAGGCCTATGGTAGGTTTCAGCAGCTTGCTTATAATGTCTTTCCATATTTCCCAATTGAAGTTTAAATGCTGAGATTATTGCTGAAATTGGTTTCATTGCCCCTTGAACAAAGAATCTTGAGGAGTCGAAGCCAACTATGAGAAAAAATGGTGGTAGAGGTAGAGGTTATAATCCATAGCACTTTGAACTGAGGCCATGGCCTCATGGGTGCCATTGTTGAAACTACCTCTTAGAAAATTGTTTCGCAGCGTCCGTTTGATGGTAACCAGTCTTTCAATGGTCACGACTGTTGTTGACGAGTCGACCTTGATTGAGGCGTTTACTCTATCATCAGGGAACTTTTCCAAGGATGGTGGCACCTCGTTAATAGGTCATGTGTCATCCAATTAGACTGGCGGGTTTGATGACGGTGGATTTTGATTTTGCTAGTTTGGTTTCCAGGAAAATGGAGAGGATGAAGAGTAGGTGTGTTTAAAGAGAGGAAGAGTAATAAGGTAAGGTAAAGGAGGTGGAAGGAAGAAATGTGGTTAATAAGGGTGTTTAAAACAAAGGGTACCTGTCATTCCGGTTGCCCTTCCACTTATTGTAATATGAGATGAATGGTGTCATACTTTGTAGTATTTTTAGTTAAATTATAGGTTGTAGTATTTTGAGAAGGGCATCCATAGGTTGTAGTATTCCCATTAAATAACCCTATATTATACCATTATTATTATTAATATTATTATTATATGTTATATATCCTTACCAAATTTATATTATGTGTACAATTATTATTATTACTAGTTTAGCTCCCGTGCAATGTATGCATGGTATATATAGAGTTTTACTTTTTTTAGTGTATTATGGGGGTGTTTGACCAAGTTTTCTAAGTGTTTTTCTAATTGTAAAAGTAGAAGCAGGACCAAACACTATAATTTAGGGGGATAAAAAACTACCTTTGAAAAGTCAGAAGTTAATAAAAAGCTACTAGAAACAGAAGTACCAAATTGATGCTTCTGCTTCTACTTCTCCCAAAAACTCTTAGGATTATGGAAACTAAAAAAAACTAAAAAACAGTAGTAGGCCAAACACATCAATTTGTTAAGAAACTACTTTTACAAAAGTTAGGTCAAACAACCACAACTTTTTCAAAAAGTAGTTTATGAAAAAACTCATTCTAAAAAGTAAAAGCTATTTCACATAAACTAGGCCAAACAGCACCTAAATTTATGAAATTTAAATTAACTAATTTTTTATTTTATTTTTATATTTCTCATCGTTATATTTTGATTTGAAAAATCAAAGTCAAAATCATATTAATCATGAAATGAGTATTTCAATGAAAGTTTTTCCTATTAGCGAGAGATTAATAGTGTTATTTTATAAAATTTTACTGATAATATATTTTTAGCCGCAACTTTTTATCATAGAAAATCAATGATTTTTTTCGTATGATTCTTTAAAAAAAACCTTTTTATATCATAAAAAGATTGGAGATAATTTTGTGTAGAATGTAAAATACTAAATGACGTAAATGTATAAATATGAAAGATTGTGTGTATTAAGCCCATCATACTTATATAATATGTTAAAAATAACTAAACTTTATTTTAGGAAATATGTTTAGGTGGGAAAATTTGGAGTTTCGCCTATTCTTTTAGTAAATAGGGGATTATTATTGGTATTTTTGTTGCTATTACTATTATTACTACTATTAATAACACACGAGTACACGCGGCCCAATACATAAGGCCCACATCCATTCCCGAATCATTATTTTATTATTTTGTTCCGTCTCACAACGTACTTACTAATTATAAATATCATTTATAAAATACTTAAATATTATTTATAAAATACATTTTATTAAATTACGGGGTATTACAGGCCCTATATTTTCCCACTCTTGGATATTTCCTCTAGTGTTAGGGGTATTTTTACTCCGTATATTTCCGTACGGGTGTATTTGTTCACCCAGTCAGTCTACATCTTCCCCAGCGGATGTAATACTTTATTCCCCAGCGAGAGTTCTTGGCCGCTATACAACCCATATATTTCTCAAAGCAAATTTATTATTTCTTTCAACGGTTCTCGGAAAGACCCACCTTCGACCAAAATTGGTTATTATCAGTAGTTCTCGGAAAGTATTGCCTTTTCTCAACGTTTCTTGGAAAGTCTCGCCCTTATACAAAGTAAAGTTCCTTCAGCAGTTCTCGGAAAGTCCTGCCGTTTCTCAACGGTTCTCAGAAAGTCTCGCCTTCTCTAAAGTCAAATTTTAATAGCGTCTCCCGGCGGTTCTCGGAAAATCCTCCCTTTTATTAGCGGTTCTCAGAAAGTCCTACCTTCTATCAAGATTAATTACTTTATTCTCAGCGGTTCTTGGAAAGTCATCCCTTCATTCTCAGCGGTTCTCAGAAAGTCCTTCCTCTGTCCCAGCGCTTTCTTCTAAACGTTCCGTTGTCGACATTAGATGTTTCGTCCATGTGAAAGCCCAGGTATGATATCTTCTTATGGCTGGCGAGCCTCCTTACGTAGTCTAATGGACTTTAAACGACCCTCCCCGATAGTCGACAGACTCTAAAATGTTCCCGACAGCAGGTCCTTGGCTTAGACCCCTTGAGCCGCCTCGCGTCGCTATAGTCTTTAGGTTGTAATCTTCGATTGACCTGAGCGCTATAATTTGGCTTTTGCCTTGTCCAAGCCTCAGTCAAAGTGAGGGCTCTGTAGACACCTCGTTTCTATACCCGCCCTTTTAGAGACCCGTTGACCAGCTTTGACCGACCTTGGGAGCAGTAATAGTCCTTAGAAGTGCGTACCAAAGTTATCCTATGTTTTGAGTTGTGGGTGGTACTCGATAGAGTAGAGGCAACTCGATCGAGTAGCTTGGATACTCGATCGAGTAGGGGCCACTCGATCGAGTAGCGTCTTTTCAGCGAGGGTTTATAATCGTGTTTTATTAAAACCGCAAATCATTTCCGCCTCATTTCTTCAGATCTTTAGGTCGCCTCATTCCCTTCCCTTCACCATATACCTTCCATGGGAGCCTTTTAAGGTCCTTGTGCCTTAGGAGTGTATAGCTTGAGTCGGGTAGCGGTCCTTTGCCAGGTTTCCTCATGTAGGTATGTCGTCATCATCATCCGTATCTTTGTCTTTGCAGTTAGGGTTAGTTTAGTGGTGATAGATGTTTGTGTTGTGTATATAGGTGTTGCTTAATTGCTGGGTATTGCGTGTATGGGCATGGAATCATTGCAGTCGCTTAAAGGTAGGTTCGCCTCCTCAGTTTCTGTGAATGGTCTAGTGTGTCGGGCGTTGTGTCGTGGTTGTTGCGTTGTGTTGTGTTTGTGTGGCAGAGTATATGCGGTAATCGGTTGGTGTATACAGTTTATTGGTTGTTGTTGTATTGCAGCTGTCTGTGATTGATTGTCTCTGTTTCTCGAGGTGCGTCCTCGGCTGAGTGGAGTCACTTGCGGGAGTGGCTTCACGCCCTAGTTTCGCCCTCCGTGGAACCCGCCACGGGAGGGGATGTGCACATTAATGGGACAGGGTTATCGCTCGGTATGATGAGCGAGGCTTAGGTGGGAACGAATGCGGTCCCCCACTGGCAGGGCTGGTCCAGTGAACAGTCGGTGACGGAGATTGATTGGAGTGGGTATGATTGTGTGTGACTGGTTGTGTTTTGTTTTGTGTTGACGGTTGATGTTGGTTAATGTTGTATCTCGTGTCAGTACTGACCTTATGTGGTTGTCTTGTTTGTTTATGTGTCTGTCGTGATCCCTTATGGTGAGCAGTCAGTCTTAGCAGGTGCTGATGTGGTTGATAGCTGGAGTCCTGGTAGGGCTGAGTCATGACGAGTTCTGATAGAGACAGTGTGTAGCTGACGAGTTGTATCTTTACTTTGTTAGTTGGTTGTAACACTTGTAAATTTAACTATAACTGTTCTTTTATCGACTTTTGATGATTACTTACCTCGGGCAACCAATATGGTAATGCCCTTATATGCTAAGGAAGGTCTGGTTAAGGCTCCTCGGTATATGGGGGTGTTACAAAGTGGTATCAGAGCGACGATTTTGGAACCTGTAACCAATGAGCCTAATGAACGTAGCGACTCTAATAAAATGAACCTGGTGTATGTGTAATAGGAGCCCCAACTGATGCTAGATTTTGGATGAGTAGGCGCCCTCACTTCAAAATCTTGGCCCCATTGTGCTTAAGCCAGTCACTGGGTATGGGAATATGGAGTCAGTAAGTATATACTTTACGTGTATGTTGATGATGTTGGAAATTGTTTTAGGTTGAGTCTTTGTTGAAATTGATATTGATACAATAGTTACGTTAAAACCGTGTATGGTGAATTGGTGATGGAGTGGAGGAGCGTATGTGACGAAAATGAGGAACGTATAAGGTTTTATGTGATAGAAGGGCGTGAAAAGTGTAGAAGTGTATGCTGTAGTATGAAATGTGGTCATGTTGGTGTTTGTTTCAGGTTGTTAGTGATGGTGATCCTATATGAGTTTATAAGTCTTACCGTAGCTATAATAATGATAGCTAAAGGAGTGTTGAGATATAGTATGAGAAACATCAAGATAGTAGTGGGAATATGAAATGTTTAATGGTTGAAAGTTTCCGTTGTGTGGTGATTAATTTGTGTAGAATAATTCGTTTATGTTGAAACTTGAACATGATAGTAATACACTTGGATGACGTATGGAAATTTTATCGTTAGTTATGTGTTTTGATTAACGTAAGTATAAGTTTCTAGCAATGTGGTAAGACGAGTTTAGACATGATACAATGATATAATTGCGTATACGGATGACTCGGTAGCAAGTAAACCATGTTGTGTGAAGTTTGTTGTAGCGTAATGTGATATGAATCCTATCTGATGAGACGGTGTGATATATTTGAGTAGTAATGGTGATATATGAGAGAATACGATAACCAGTGACGATCTTCGAACTTGGTTTGGAATCGACACGTGATATTGTTTTGCAGGAATCTTCAGTTAGTTTTGTAATTCTGACCGAGTACTCAACCTTACTTGACCGAGTGCGAGTGCTTACTAGACCGAGTAGACCTCACTCGATCTAGTTAGGAAGCTATGACGTCGAGGTGTGGGAATTTTCTGCGGATACTCGAAGAAATAGCACCTACTCGATCGAGTAGAGGGCACTCGATCGAGTACCCTAGGCACTCGATCGAGTAGGCTACAGTACAGTGGCTTTTACGAGTTTCATAAAACCCTTGTTTTTCCTCATTCTTCTTATTCTTTCCTATTCTTTTGAAACCCTAACCTCCTAAACCTCTCAAAACTCTTATAATTTGTGTTTGTGGTGATTAATTCGGGTAGTTTTCTTTACTTTGATTTATTCTTTCACTTCCTATTTGATAAAGGTATGAATTTCTTTCCTAATTTCATATTTTCCTCACTTAGAATCTATTGGAATGATAGAATAATCTGAAATTTCGATTCATATGGACGAAAAGTTGCTTGTAATTGTTGTAATATGATCCACATGCTTCCCTTCCATGATTATTGATGTTTATGGTGCTAAAAATAGAATAGAAATTGCAAATTTGGGGATGAATTTTTCTAGGGTTTGTGAAATCAAATTGATTTTTGGGTGTTCTCTACATGTTGGATGATAAAATTGAGTAGTATATGTTGCATATATCATGTTGGAAGTTGGATTTTGTGATTTTCACCTTAAAATTTGCCTTAAAACACCGTCTTAAAAGTGCCCCAAATTGAAATTCGTTTTCTATAATTGAGATTTTGTGTTGAATATAAATGAATGTGTAAGAGCTAAACCTTTGATATGGTAGTAGTGATTATTAATTCTTGTCAAATATGCCAAATTGTTATAGCTGTAGAGACCGTCTGACAATTTAACTTGAGCAGCTTGCTCATAATGTTGTATGTCGGTGATGGTGTGTACTTAGTTGCCTTTCTATGAGCATACATGAATGTTCACCTGTTTTCAAGTATATATGGAGTAGTATTTGAGCCATGTCTTGACAGTTGAAGTAGTCGAATAAATCATGTTTATCCATGCTAAAATTTTTACAGCTATAGAGATCGTCTGAAATGCTATGAACTGAATTTATATATATAATTTGGAAATTGGTTGGTGAAATTGTGTACATAGATGATTATTAAATGTTCAATTTGTGTAAATTACATGTTTTAAGTACCTATGCAAGTATCTGTAAATTGTATGCTGAAACAGATGCCGAGACTAAACCTGGGTGTAACACCCCCATACTCCAAGTGCCTTACCAGGACCACTCAGGTATAAGGATGCCACCATCTCGGTTACCTGAGGCATGATATTCATAAGACAATAACGAAACAACTTCAAAAGAAAATAAAGTTTAAAGTGATTACATAGCAATACCAAACTGATAAAAAGAATTACAAGATTCTCAGACGGTCTACTGCTAAAACTATCAAAGCTATAAAACATCGTCTGACACAGCGGAAGACTTCTAACTTCCACGTGATGACTCATCCCAGCTATCCCATACGCGTCATATCATACCTGCTCAATAACTGCTCACCACCCCCGAATGGATCACCACAGTTTTTAAAACATTTAAACGGGGTCAGTACTAATCACACAACTCAATATATCAACAATAAGATTAACAGACAGCTTAACCGTCACAAACACACAATCACACCATTCCCAATAATCTCAATCACCGACTGTCCATTGGACCAGCCCTGCCAGTGGGGGACCGCAGCCGTACCCACCAAATCCCCGCTCCTCATAATGAGCGATAACCCTGTCCATTAATGTGCACATCCCCTTCCGTGGCGGGTTCTACGAAGGGCGAAACTAGGGCGTGAAGCCACTCCCGCAAGTGACTCCACTCAGCCGAGGACACGCCTCGAGAACCAGAGACAAACAATCACAATCAACAAACCGTCACAATACAATTACTATATTATTCAATCAACCACAACACATCAACAATCATCCCATTATGGGACTAATACTGAGTAGAAAATCCTACCTGGAAAGCACAACTATCAGACGGTCTCTACAGCTGTATCAAAAGGCTTCTTCTACAAAACCTCCTCCTATCATACAACATACAAATGCTACCAAATCACAAACTACTCAAAAACCCCCAAATCCCTAGATTAGGGTTTAACCAACTTAAAGGAAAGACAATAAAAAGGGTACATAGATCTTACCCTCGACGCAAGGATCTCAACGGTATAACCAACGATGAAAACCGACCTTCCAAACTCCGGGATTTGCTAACAATGCGATTAAGATGATGAACGTACTTGCTTTCTCTCTTTGACAGTAAATTAGGTTTTGCAAAAGTGTTTAGAATGATGACGGAAAAAGGTTATATATCTTAATCGCATAATTAACAAAACCCGAGAAAAACTCCCCGTAAACCGGCTACTCGATCGAGTACCTAAGGTACTCGATCGAGTACCCCCTTACTCGATCGAGTATTCTAGTTACTCGATCGAGTACCCAACAGGTCAGAAACTATTTTAAAACGTAACTCACCCTTACTCGACAGAATAAGGCCTACTCGATAGAGTACCCAAAGACTCATAAATACGGAGTATTACAGTCTTCCCTCCTTAAAAAGAACTTCGTCCCCGAAGTTCAACCCATACTCAAAAACAAACATACTAACTCGATCAAGACACAACAACGTGACTAAGAACTCAAAACAAAACTCCAACCCAAACATGAACTCGTAACACCAACCCCACTAACTATTCCTACCTCCACAACATGGCTCACGATATCGTATCGACTCCATTATATCTCTCTCAACACTAACTCCATACACTACCAACTAGATCCGTAATACATCACCCAGAGCCAATCCAATATCAAAATACCCTTAACATCAAACGGAATGTTACATTCTACCACCCTTAAAAGGAACTTCGTCCTCGAAGTTTACTTACACTCATAAACATCATCATGCCACTATCAAAACTCTCGAACTCCTAAACATCACACTACTACAAGCACGGCCATGGCCTTTTAACAACATCAACCACAAAACAAATCCCTCCTTTACGTTATGCTAACACTCTACTTCCAATTATTTTACAACATGCACAACCATGAAACTCACTTTTATCGCATCCTACTCCTCTTAAGACAAATGTTACGTCCTCGTAACTCACTAATACTAAATCCTTAGTTAAATCATCTCATCATCCTCATCACCACCACATGTCAAAGATAACCGCCTATAACCTCATTTCTATAACCGTTCCTATTTCCAAGGCTTTCTTACTTAAACAGTTCTCATACTTCAATTCACTCTGCACTCCATCTAACTAATACCGCAAAACCCTTAGCATAACCAATACTCCAACTCTTCCACATTACCGCAACATGACATACCTCTCTATATAGACTATATAAAACTTCTATCGCCAAAAGCATAACTCACGATCCACACGTGTTACGTACACTCACACAAGATCATCAAGTTCTTTTCTTTCATCTATGCAAAACTCATACATGACTTAACAAGACACTAAATCCAAACACCCTTCCCTCACTGGCCCAATGAAAGATTAAAACCACCTGCAGCTTTCAGATCATTACCACACATGTTCTACGAATCACTTGCCATGACTATGTGCACCGATGTCTCGTCTACAACAAGGTCAAATATTCTGTACAACCTCTTACAACTGTGCCCTATCAACAGAAAATCACTATACCATCACAACAACAAAACATACACATTTTTCTCCCATATCATACTCTACCCTGATACCCAAGTTGAAACTGGTAAGAAACATCAATAAACAAAACAACAGTCTACATGTTCAACCAAAACTCACAAAGAACAACAGCAAACAAAACAACAATCTATGTATAACTGGTATGCACTTTCGAAAACTCGTATCATAATCATCCCGCCTACTCCACCACAACCGGTGACGGCATCACAACACCGTCACCAACAACCGCACCGATCTCGAAAATACCCGCATCACAACACGGGCACCGTGCCCGGATCACCCCCCGAGGCACTACAACCGCACCGATAGACATCACAACTTACTCAAACCCATAAACACCGACTCAAAGATAACTTCTCAGACAAGAAAAACTTACTCAAATCCACTTTATTAAATCACAATGCAACATATTATATGGATAAACAGATAAGCACCTCATGAACATCATCTCTACCATTTCACGGAATACGCATGTGTTATCAATACACATAAAATTATAACTAGCCATGCCAAATCAATCAAATTATTACCTTTTTAGCCTCATTTCATCAGATTGTCGTACCCTACATATATCACAAACATTCATATAACATCTTTATAACTATCATACCATACCGCTTCTCGTGAGGTCAGAACCTCACACAAACATTTATACACATCATAGACCCATAATCACATCCAACTAGTCAATCCTGATCACGTAAGTTACCACTCGATAAAGGTTATCTGTCGCCCGAGCTTAATTCATATGCCCCTCATAACATATTTTCCCATTCGCATAACCATCACCTCATGCCATACCATTAATATTCAACCTTTAGCGCTCGCCTCGTATAACCACATCTTATACTCCTTTACAACCATACATATCAATCCGGCCTTTGTAAAATCAACCTCTCTAGGACTGATGTCTTTCTTATCTATCATCACCCTTAACCACTAGTGACAACACCACAATACCACCACTGCTCGTATATCAAGCCTCTTACACTCGTATCAAAACAACACGGTTTTTCTCCTATCTTTGGTTAACATCCCCAAATAAAGAACATCAAACCCATCAACAAAATTACCTCAACATTATTCCCAATGCTATCTTAATTGTATCCTCATCTAACTTTCCACCAAAAATCTCATATCGTGTAAATACTCCACCAACTCTTACTCTCTTAATTCCTCGAAACTCATTATTAATTATGTTGTCCTGAAGCTCCCATATAACCATTAACTAACATCCTCATGATAATATCACACATTTCGATGATTCCTTACCTTTATATCACATAACTCCGGTGAAAATTTTCCTTAGCTTAATTTTTACTCTTCTTTTCTCTTCACATTCAACAATACCATTTAATAGCTCAACTCCTTATTACTTCTATCTAATTCTTTAGTGCTCCGGTTACCTTCTCATTCCGCCAAAGCTCAAATCCCATTATTTCATGTCGATATCATCTCACTCTTTCTTACCATGGATCTTCTCTTATTATGCTATCGCTCACACTTGTCACTAACCTATCCATAAAATCAACGTTCACTGTTTAAACAACTTCATTTAATTTCATGCCGTTAAATGCCCAAAGAAATCACACGTAGTTTCACCTCTTAAAAAACCAAATCTCCCAAACTCACTCACTGTCTACAAATCCACCTCGCAACATGTCTTCATAAAGTTCACTATATACTACTCTTCTCAACCCCTTTAAAACGAACTTTCACTGTGTATATTCTTAACCCACACGACTCCTAACCATCTCACTCCATAATTCTTTACACATCTCAAGTTGCCACTATCCAAACCTTCCTTTCAATCTTTTCATTCTCACGTTCCTTAGACCCACATCATCCCTTACCCACTTTCACTTACTTTTACATCACTCAATTTCGCGAATAAATCACTCACCACGTCTCACCAAAACTTGCACCATGCCTCAATCAGCTCATCAATATTCTTTTTCTTTTTCCACTTCTCAGCACAACCACATTTAGCTCATCTCCTCCCACCAAACTCATACTCACCATAAGGTGCCACTCACCACCCCATAAGATTGGGTAACTTACGTATCAAGACCAACTTACATGTAAAACAATGCATAAAGAAGTAAAATAACAACTTTGAATTAAACATAATATGCAACGAATGTCAAAAGATAAGCATATGACCCAAAACAGGGGTCACTAGATCGAGTACAGGCCACTCGATCGAGTAAGGGACTTACTCGATCGAGTAGGTGAAGATCAGAAGCACGTAAAACAAATCACCAGGGCTACTCGATCGAGTAGCTAAGGTACTCGATCGAGTGCCCCTTTACTCTATCGAGTATCCTAGTTACTCGATCGAGTACCCCAATTCTCAGCACTGTCCAGTTTTCGTAAAACAGTCATAACTCACTCATTACTTGGTCGTTTTGGGCGTGTGACCTATCGTTGGAATCGTAAAAGGACAAGCTATCACTTCCAATTGGAATCACATAAAAATCATTTATGCATCTCAAGTTATAACAGTTTAAAGACAACCTCTTTATAATCGAAAAAACACAAGTACTTGATTTTACTTCCAAACAACTTAAACAACAACCAAGCAAACAAAACCAGTCCAAAACTCATAGAACCAGTATTAATAATCATATGTTACTATTTTCAAAAATCAAGCAACAACATTTATCATGCACATATATTATTTAACTCATTAGTCATGTACTAACCGCATACTTTAAATTTTATAACTTTTCGTAACACAACATTCTCATACATTACAAATCCTATTTCCATGTTACTAATACAACAGCATTACAAATACACTTCGTCACTTAAACATATTCCTAATCACAAAATTCATATTCTCATGCAATTGCTACCCCATCTTTTCCAATCAATTCATCCATTTCCAACACATTACTCATCATTCTCATACACTTTTCTAACAATTCCAACCAACATTGTAAACCAACTATCATGCAACATGCTTTCAATCAACAACATACGAAATCACATTATCACCATCTTTTCTACACATTCCCCATTCTCCACATACATACATCCACTGATTCATGCCACACATCACCATATAGGTACACAATTCACAGGATAAACACATAGCGATCCCGACTCATATCCCATGGTGACCGATTCAAAATTGTAGGGCGAGTTCGCGACTTTAGGACGTCTCCCAAGTCTTTGCATTAGCTCCTACAACCTTTACCCCAGGTTCATTTTAATTGACTCCCTATATTCATTGGGTTCATTGGTTACACTACTACAAATTTAGGCAACTACAACGCCCCTTTAACAACGATTATTCACGAAAATCACAATAGACGTTGTAGAATGTATGGCGCGAATTTTACTAAAATCAATTACAACGGGTATAGTTATAAAAACCGTTGTTATTATTTTTAACAACGGGTCACACATGCGGAACCGTTGTTAATAATTTGGCGCAAAATTGGCGCAAAGTTAGTGAAAAGTAATCACAACGGTTACTTTTGAAACCCGTTGTTAAAACTTATTTAACAACGGGTGTTTTGTACAACCGTTGTTAAAACATATTTCACAACGGTTGTTGTTTAATAACCGTTGTCAATACCTTCCATACTATAAACCACACAAACAGAAGTCTGCTGCAGCCACAAAACACAACCCTTAATACACAAACACAAACACAAAGCAGAGACAAAACAAACACAAAACACATACACACTCTCTTTCTCTCTTTCTCTATTTCTCTCTTTCTCATCGTCGCTTTATCTTCTCGCCGTCATTGTGATTTCATCGTCTATTACGTTCGTATTTATCGGTAAATCTCGCCGTCACTGTCATCGTCATTATTTTCTTTTTCTATTTATTTCTTTTGCATATATGTGTTTTTATCGACCATTATGTTATTTGTTTAAGTATTGTTCGCATAATTAGTTACTAAAACAATGAAGAAGCAAGATGAAGAAGTAAGATAAACATAATTAATATATATATATATATATATATTTATAAATACATAAATTAAAAAAAAAAAATTACATATGTAAAAATGCAATTCTTATATTTTCATGGAGGATCTTATTGTGCTCTATCGTATCCATCCTCTCCTCCTTGGCTATTTGGAGGTTCCGTTCAGCAGTTGCTATATCGTCATATAGCCGCAATCGCTGCTTCTTTTCCGTCAAGCCATCTTCTTTGGCGTGCTTCAGTGCGGATCGAGCTTTCGCAAGGTAGCTCCTGAAACTTTCCTCAATATGGAGGAACCGACGGATGAAGTTGTTGTTGTTCTCGATCATGGTAAGAGTCTTTAGGATGAAATCATTCATTTTCTTAGAGTTTTTGAGTTTGATTTGAAAGATTAAGTAGAGTTTGTTTTAACAGTTAGAGTTTGGAGATGAATATATGAGATAATGGAAATGTTAGTTGAGATATGCAATGTATTTATACTAAGCAATGTGTGGGTTGAGTTAATTGCTTTTTAATTAATATATATGTTAGGAAGTTGTGCCATAATCATCATCATCTCTCTCAATAATGTTGCTTCAAATCCTATTACTAACCCTTCTCATTCCATATTATCCGTTCATATGTACGGTGAATGTCGGTAATAATGCATGCATTGGAATTCTAACAGTAGTAATTATGCATGCATCTAGTAATATTTAATTTATTTATTTTTTATTTTTTAAGAACAAACAACAACGGTTATTTTAAAACAACCCGTTGTCTTTAGTTATAACAACGGTTTTGTATATTACAACCCGTTGTTATAACTTTCCCCCCAAAATTGAGTCACACTTTCCACAACGGGTTTTTATACATAAAACCGTGGTTAATAGTTTTAACAACGGTTTCCTTAAGTAAACCAACCGTTGTTAAAACCTTCTACAACGGACGCTTTAACAACGTCCGCTTTTTTATATAACAACGGTTTTTGACCGTTGTTATAGCCTGTATCTGTAGTAGTGTTACAGGTTTCAGGATCGTCGCTCTGATACCATTTGTAACACCCCCATACTCCAAGTGCCTTACCAGGACCACTCAGGTATAAGGATGTCACCATCTCGATTACCCGAGGCATGATATTCATAAGACAATAACGAAACAACTTCAAAAGAAAATAAAGTTTAAAGTGATTACATAGCAATACCAAACTGATAAAAAGAATTACAAGATTCTCGGACGGTCTCGCTAAAACTATCAAAGCTATAAAACATCGTCGACACAAAAGACTTCTAACCGCCACGTGATGACTCATCCCGGCTATCCCATACGCGTCATATCATACCTGCTCAATAATCGCTCACCACCTCCGAATGGATCACCACGCTTTTAAAACATTTAAACGGGGTCGACTAATCACACAACTCAATATATCAACAATAAGATTAACAGACAGCTTAACCGTCACAAACACACAATCACACCATTCCCAACAATCTCAATCACCGACTGTCCACTGGACCAGCCCTGCCAGTGGGGGACCGCAGCCGTACCCACCAAATCCCCGCTCCTCATAATGAGCGATAACCCTGTCCATTAATGTGCACATCCCCTTCCGTGGCGGGTTCCATGAAGGGCGAAACTAGGGCGTGAAGCCACTCCCGCAAGTGACTCCACTCAGCCGAGGACACGCCTCGAGAACCAGAGACAAACAATCACAATCAACAAACCGTCACAATACAATTACTATATTATTCAATCAACCACAACACATCAACAATCATCCCATTATGGGACTAATACTGAGTAGGAAATCCTACCTGGAAAGCACAACTATCGACGGTCTCTACAAATTGTATCAAAAGGCTTCTTCTACAAAACCTCCTCCTATCATACAACATACAAATGCTACCAAATCACAAACTACTCAAAAACCCCCAAATCCCTAGATTAGGGTTTAACCAACTTAAAGGAAAGACAATAAAAAGGGTACATAGATATTACCCTCGACGCAAGGATCTCAACGGTATAACCAACGATGAAAACCGACCTTCCAAACTCCGGGATTTGCTAACAATGCGATTAAGATGATGAACGTACTTGCTTTCTCTCTTTGACGGTAAATTAGGTTTTGCAAAAGTATTTAGAATGATGACGGAAAAAGATTATATATCTTAATCGCATAATTAACAAAACCCGAGAAAAACTCCCCGTAAACCGGCTACTCGATCGAGTACCTAAGGTACTCGATCGAGTACCCCCTTACTCGATCGAGTATCCTAGTTACTCGATCGAGTACCCAACAGGTCAAAAACTATTTTAAGACGCAACTCACCCTTACTCGACAGAGTAAGGCCTACTCGATAGAGTACCCAAAGACTCATAAATACGGAGTATTATACTGGGGACCCGTCAAAGTAAGAGGGGGAGGGCTTCTCAGCCCGAAATTGGGGAGGTTAGCGGACCAGTCGTACCGTCTGTTCCCGAGTATCCTTTGGTAGTCTTTGTGGACTTCAAACAGAGGGAGAGGTTTGTAGCGTTGCAGAAACGCAAGATGAGACCCACCCGTTGTGTGGACACCACACTTCCTGATGACCTGGGGATTAAGATGGATGTCCGTCATATCTTTGAGACCTTGGGGTTCACGGGGTTGTATCGTTTGAGGAAGCATACCTATCCTTTTCTGACTTTGGAATTTATGAGCTCGTTTAAATACGAGCCAGCTCAACAGTCTATTGAGTTCCATATTATGAACACGAGTTTTGTGTTGATCATGGACCTCTTTGCTTCTCACCTTGGTTTGGCTAAGCCTCCCAAGGATTCCATCAGCGAGATTCTATCTGAGTGCGGGGTTTGCCGCCTTATGCCTTGTTTGTCTGGGAAGTCAGCTCCCACCTCCAGTAACATGTTGATTAACGATGTTCAACATGTCACTTTGATGGTCTTCCTTCGTTCTATATTGAATCTTCTTTATGAGAGGTCGGATACGAGTAAGCTGAACAATCACGAGTTGTTGCTTTTGATGTCTTATCTTAACCCGGAGCGGACTGAGAGGGTGTTCTTCAATCCTCCTGCCATGGTCTGTCCTAGCCTTGCTTTGATGGCTACTTTTACCACTCGGTACTTGAGTTGTGGTGCTCTTGCCACCCGGTTAGCTGAAAAGCTAGCCTCCTTTGAGGCTTCTTCTGAGTACGTTCCCCTAGCCACAATGGTGCCTACCATGGACAGAGACTACTACCTCGACCTGAAATGGTTGAGAACCTTGGAGGATGGTAGCCTAGCATGGAGGGTGTGGGGTATGAGCTGGATGAGGATACCGGCTCCTGAGCACCTTCCACCGACTGAGCCTTTGGATGCGGTTGATTCTGATGAGGAGGATGAGGATGCACCTCGACAGATACAGACATACCTCATTGACGACACAATCCTTCGGGTGATTCCTGAGTCGAAGAAGGGGGAGAACGTGAGAGCGGCGGCGGATATGCCCAGGTTGGGGAGAGGACCTCGTCGTGTGAGGGAGAGGACAACTGAGACCAGACCACAGCCAGCAGCACCACAACAGCACCCTTTTCCTTGTTACCCCTACCTCGATACCCCGGAGACACGTTCGAGCTACTTGGCAGAGAGGGTGTCCTCTACCTTGACACTCAGGAACATGCATGAGATGGCGTATGCTCAGGGTATTGGGACCAAGGGACCACATCCAATGTGGTGGAGCGGAGTTGGGGACTACAGTGGGGTTTTCCATTCTTATGGGGTGGACCAGACAGCATGGGGGACACCTCAGTTCTTTGCGTTTGGTGGCTTGACCCCTTGGTATGAGAGTTCAGGCGCTGGAGCATGGGTTGATACGGGTCTTGGGTCATCAGGAGCAGGCACCTCGGGAGGGGATGGTGGTGGAGATGAGATGATGGATGAGCAGCAGCAGCAGGAGTGATACTCCTTTTCTTTCTCTTGGTTTATGATTCAGTTGTGTTGGATGATAGTAGTCGTTTTTAGTTAGTACTTTTATGCTTGGTGTGTATGGATGGCCATAAGGCCGAATTTGCTTAGTTTGAACTTGGTTGCAGGATTTTCAGGGGTCGGGTTGTCATCCCGACTCGCGTTTATCTGACATCTTATATATCTTATCTTATATATATATATATATATATATATATATATACATATATATATATATATATATATTGTTATGACGGGAATATCTCGAAGGTTTTGACCTGTGGCCACTCGACAGAGTGCCCCTCACTCGGTCGAGTAGCTGCAGGTGTGACGAGGAGGGAATATTCTGATCTCGGGCTACTCAATCGAGTAGCCAAGACACTCGATCGAGTAGCGGGCACTCGATCGAGTACCCTATATACTCGATCGAGTAGCACTGTTACAGGAACATTTCGTTATTTAAAATCGTTTTAATGTTAATATCGTTACATGTTTTGAGGTTTAATAGGGTTGTTTATGATTAGTAACATGTTTGAACCGTTAATTTTATATGTTCGGAGTCGTGTTTGTGTTTTGGATGCGTATTCGTAGCGCACAGTGCAAGTAGTAGTTGGTTCTTATTGCATTCATTTTACATCCGTAATGTCTACTAATTATATTTCACCGGAGTTGTGTCCTTCCATATACATATACAAATGGTATATACATGCATTCTTGACTGTGGCTAGTTATTCAAATATAGTTGCATATGCTTTTATGAATTAATGGTTGTATGAGTAATGAGTAATGTCAATAACGAATCATATGTGTTGGGTACATGTCAAGAGGTAAGTTTTCAGTAATATGTGTAGTAATTCGGTGGTGAACTTCGGGGACGAAGTTCCTTTTTAGAGGGGAAGAGTAAGGTCACAAAATAAAAAGGCCGATATTGCAATCTTTTGTTGTCCGTTTATGATGTTTTCTATTATTGCGGTTACATTTCTTGTACAAAACTATAATTGTTCTCACGTGTTCGTTGAGTAATTTGTATGTTGAAGTAAAGGTTGAATAGTGTGTTATGAAGAGACGGTCATAGAGAAATAGTTATGATGTCATGTGTTCGGAATAGAATAGTATCGTTGGATAACATAGTTGTATTAATGTGACATGTTTCGTGTTAATGGTTGTTATTAGTGAAAGTGTTATCTCATAGTGCGTGGCTAAGAGTTGTGAGCAGCAGTGTAGTCATTGGTTGTGTTGGTCCATGTTGTGAGGTTGGTATTTCAAGTGGTAGCTTGTAGAAGTCGATCTATATGGAGTGTTAGACAGTTGATGATGATGACATGGGGGATAGTATTTCCGGGGAGTAGTGACCTATGTCGGAAGAGTAGTGATGTCGTTTTGGTTTCCGTATCTTGTGCTTTGGGATAGGTGAGTTGAACTTCGGGGACGAAGTTCTTTTTAAGGAGGGAAGACTGTAATACCCGCCCTTTTAGAGACCCGTTGACCAGCTTTGACCGACCTTGGGAGCAGTAATAGTCCTTAGAAGTGCGTACTAAAGTTATCTTGTGTTTTGAGTTGTGGGTGGTACTCGATAGAGTAGAGGCTACTCGATCGAGTAGCTTGGATGCTCGATCGAGTAGGGTCCACTCGATCGAGTAGGTGGGTCACTCGATCGAGTAGCGTCTTTTCAGCGAGGGTTTATAATCGTGTTTTGTTAAAACCACAAATCATTTCTGCCTCATTTCTTCAGATCTTTAGGTCGCCTCTTTCCCTTCCCTTCACCATATACCTTCCATGGGAGCCTTTGAAGGTCCTTGTGCCTTAGGAGTGCATAGTTTGAGTCGGATAGCGGTCATTTGCCAAGTTTCCTCATGTAGGTATGTCGTCATCATCATCCGTATCTTTGTCTTTGCAGTTAGGATTAGTTTAGTGGTGATAGATGTTTGTGTTATGTATATAGGTGTTGCTTAATTGCTGGGTATTGCGTGTATGGGCATGGAATCGTTGCAGTCGCTTAAAGGTAGGTTCGCCTCCTCAGTTTCTGTGGATGGTCTAGTGTGTCGGGCGTTGTGTCGTGGTTGTTGCGTTGTGTTGTGTTTGTGTGGCAGAGTATATGCGGTAATCGGTTGGTGTATACAGTTTATTGGTTGTTGTTGTATTGCAACTGTCTGTGATTGATTGTCTCTGGTTCTCGAGGTGCATCCACGGCTGAGTGGAGTCACTTGCGGGAGTGGCTTCACGCCCTAGTTTCGCCCTCGGTGGAACCCGCCACGGGAGGGGATGTGCACATTAATGGGACAGGGTTATCGCTCGGTATGATGAGCGGGGCTTAGGTGGGAACGGCTGCGGTCCCCCACTGGCAGGGCTGGTCCAGTGGACAGTCGGTGACGGAGATTGATTAGAGTGGGTATGATTATGTGTGACTGGTTGTGTTTTGTTTTGTGTTGACGGTTGATGTTGGTTAATGTTGTATCTCGTCTCAGTACTGACCTTGTGTGGTTGTCTTGTTTGTTTATGTGTCTGCCGTGATCCCTTATAGTGAGCAGTCAGTCTTAGTAGGTGTTGATGTGGTTGATAGCTGGAGTCCTGGCAGGGCTGAGTCATGACGAGTTCTGATAGAGACAGTGTGTAGCTGACGAGTTGTATCTTTACTTTCTTAGTTGGTTGTAACACTTGTAAATTTAACTATAACTGTTCTTTTATCGACTTTTGATGATTACTTACCTCGGGCAACCGAGATGGTAATGCCCTTATATGCTAAGGAAGGTCTGGTTAAGACTCCTCGGTATATGGGGGTGTTACACAGCAGGAGTTGCGCCTCTTGGAAAGGTCGCAGTTCCTGGTGCGCCTCTTCCTGGGCTGGTTTTTTCCAGTTTCCAGATTTCTTCCGGATTTCGTTCTTAATCCTACTTTTACCTTAATTCCTCCACGTGATTAGTATAAATAGAGGCCTCCGCCTCACATATTTTTCACGCGAGTGTCCGCCCTTATCTTCTCCCTTTGCATTCTAAGACCACGCTCTTGCTTTTCGACTCCTGCGTGCTTGCTCTACACGACCACGTAAGCTCATATCATTCTGAGTACCAGTCATGTTTGCACGACCGACCAATTTGACCAACTCCACTCAATCAATCTAATCAATTTGTTTTAATTCCTTTTTGAAGGGCACTTTCTTGCATACATCGAGTCGAGCAATCACTAACGACAACTTAGTCAATCTTGTTTACAAACATGTAAGTCCAAGGTGTAAATCCCATTTTTTTTATTGTATTTTATTTTTATATAAATTAATGTAAGATTTTATATCATAAATATGCTCAAAACCGTTTTCAAAACCATTCTTTAAAACTCTTTTAGACGAAACAACAACGAAAGACCGTCGAGAAGAAACGCATCAAAGAACGCGCTTTTCGAATAGTCGCGAGATCTGCTGCGCCTCTTCCGAGGTCTTGTCTGTCTCGTTTCTTGCTCTTCTTCTACTTCCTCGTGCCACTGTTTGTTCTCGTCTTTTCGTTTTTTTCTTCTTTAATTCTCCAAATCTTTTATAGTTTTGGTTTCCAAATTATTTTATCAAATCCTTTTCAATAATTTTCAACTTAAATCCCTCATAACCAATATTTGCGTGTTTTCGTCATTAAATTCAAATCCGGATTTAAGAGGTTCGATTTGTTCATATTGAGTATTACAACCCGACCCGCCACCGTCGTAACACAATCTCAATAAGATGAGATGCCTACCTTTGGGCCCATTGTTTGTCCTCACTTAAGCCCAAAAGCACAAGGTCTTGTTACTAAGTGGTGGGTGGAAGCCCTTATAAATATCTCATAAGCCACTCAATTTCCCGATATGGGACAACTTCCCTCTCAATATCTTGGGGTGTTACAGAGTCCTTTGAATTTAGTCTTTGATATATGATTTTGATTTCGTTTCATCTTCAACCTCTTTATTTTCCAGTTTCCGTTTTAATCTATCTTCAAGTTTTGCCCTTTTCGTTTCCGACATCGTATATAATTCATCTTTGTAATACTTCGTTTTTAATTCGTCTTTTATTGCTTTATGACGGTTCCATATGCACGTAATATGATTAAATCACTTCTATTCGAGTTATATACCAATAATCGACATTAAATAACCGACGAACAATAACGATTTAATGAGTCGACTTTCTGATCAGAACCCAACTCAAGAACGGGTGCATGGTCGGATGCGCCTCTTCTAAGAGACGTAGTAGATATTGTGCCTCGTTTCCGAGGTGGTTTCGCCCGAGCTCTTCTCGCTTTGACATAGGGTTTCTATTTAGTTTTTAATCAACTATTATTTGTATTATCAATTTTAATTCGACATATTATATTTTAATTTATTTATTTTCCAAATCCTTTTCGAGCATATTTATGACGTAAATTCAAATTATCAATTGTAATTTTTTATTTCTTTTATTGTTCTTGTGTGATTTATTTAATTGGCATTCACATGTAATTAATCTAATTTTCAAGTTTGACCCAATTAATTGCTAAATTATCTGTTCACCGACGTAGTTTAATTTCACATGCTAGGATTAAAACGTTCCGATGTTGCATTGCATGCAAATAACTGACGACATATCGAGTATAAATAACTTCCCTAATCATTAGTAGATGCCGCTATCGAGGCGGGCGGGATTAGATGTTCAAATAAACGAGCTTCCTAATACGTACCATCACCCCTTACTCAAGATCTCTGTGAGCATCCGTGTCATTAGCATCATGAGAGTCATTCTAGACATAGAATGTTAAGGGTAACGAATTTCTTAATATTCATGTCATTTCTTTGTGTCTTGACATGACGCGAAGTATTCGAATGATTCCAATTTTTCATAAAAATTGGTGGCGACTCTACAAATGCAGGCTTGTCAAACCTTTCACCGGTTTCAATGCCTTACAAATCGGTAACGGCTCATGACGTGCTTTGGCCTCGCGTTGGAGTTCCGTGGGAGAAGTGTCGCCGCCTCGAAACCAACGCGCGAGTGGTTGTGTCCACATCACCCGCACCCTTACACCAAAACAAACCACAACCCACCAATATTCTCCCAAAGTACCCCAGATCGCCGGCAGCCCACTGTCCACCCCACTGCCCCAGACCGCCAAAGGTAACGTAGGGAAAATTGGAGTATTTAAGAAAAAGTGGAAAAAATAAGGGTAAAGAGGGAAAAAATAGGTGGGGTATGTAATTGTGTGTTTAATTGTGGGTTGGTAGGTGGGGTATGTAATGGCATTTTGTGTAAATATCAAATGGGTATAAGGATAAGTTGGTAATGTTGTGGGCCAAATAAGGAATGTTACCTTTGGTGTGGTACGTCCGTTTATAGTCAGTGTTACCTTTGGTCTGGTACGGAGGGAGTAATTCCAAATTTGATAATAGCTTTTGAATAAGGGTTATGCTCATTGATGGACATGATTTACTCAATCATGGACATAAATGACCATTATACCCTTGTCATTTTTACACCCTCATTTCCATTTTGTATAATCCTCTCAAATTGCAATCCAACTCCATCATTTTGTCACCCCACTGCACCGCACCGGAACACCTCTCTCAGCGAATCAGAAGATGACCCGTCCTGAATTAATGCCACCATTCACACAACACAATGACCTGGCCAGTGGAGTTTTTCCCCTTTTCAATGGAGGATCATGATCAAATTAAGAATTTGCATCAGATTGATCATGATCATGTTTTTGTCTATTTGTTTGACATGGTTATATGTTTAAATCTAAGAGAAACAACATTAAACAAAGCTCAATGGAGAATGTAGGACTTATTTGTCAAGCACTTCTATAATGCGGGAAGACATCAAACCTCTAAGACTCAGACTCCGACCATAAATTTTTCATTTACAATTATTTCTACAAACCCTAATTTCATTAGTTTAAATTAATTTTATCTCCCAAATTTGATAACATCGTTACTAAAGTAATTAAATTAGAATTATTACTTGATCGACATGAGAATTAGCGTTCATAATTGATTAATATGACGGATTTGATTAATTTTGTGAGGATGGGAATTAGGACTGTTTGACTTTTTTTTTGTTTTTTTTGGAAAGGGTAAGGTATGGAAAATAAATGGTAAAAAGTCTGTGAAAGAGTAAAATGCGTCCATGAATGAGCAACTAGTTGAATAATTGATTCCGCCACATGTTAAAATGTTACTTGTATATCAAATGTATATGAGCGAGCAACTACGTTGAATAATTGATTCCGCCACATGTTAAAATGTTACTTGTATTAGTTGTATATCAAATATTCTATACAGTAACCGTAGCATTTTCCACAAATAATCACAAATCAATACTATATATTAATTCCAGAAACCAAGGGACTTCAATGTAATTAAAGAAATCTATACAAATTAATTATACTATAGCACCGTGTGATGGACCTGATAAAGGGACCTCAATGTAAATATTATATAGTTTTGGTTAAAAGTATAATATAAAGATGCCTTGATGAAGAATATTTATGGAAATTACATTAAATTAAAGTAATTAAATTTAGAAAATACAAGAATATAGCGCACTTTTCCTTAAAATTAACATGCCCCACTTATAGAATTAATTAGTATCATCATAGAATTATACATTAAATGTAGTAAAAGTAATAGTAGCAGCAACGAGATTAATAAAATTAACGGTATTAATGTGGGAGCAGTGACAGTTATAATAATGATAGTGGGAGTAGTGAAGGTAACTACGAATGTAGTGAAAGTAACAGTGGTAACAATGAGAAAAAGTATGAACAATTAAATAACCAATCGACTCAAGGAAATATTTTATTTATTTAAATATAGGCCGGATAAAACTAACGGGAATAATGAATTTAACAGAAAAAAATAGAGGAATTAGTACAAGAAACAATAGTAAGAAAGAATGTCGTGAAAGTAATAATATTAATAACGGAATAGTGAACGTGTCTCATAATTTGAAAATAAATTTTACATTTTACCATAATTACAAGATATGCCGTAGAAAAATATATTAAAAATAGTAAACGTGTGAGTTAGACAACTCAAACATAGTTTATTTCATTTAAAATAAAATTTAACGATAAATAAGGCCCTGTTCTTTTGGACTTAATTTCAGTTCTAATAAGTTCAGTTCAGCTCAGTTCAGTTCAGTTCAGTTCAGTTCAGATCAATTCAGTTCAGTTCAGTTCAGTTCAGTTCGGTTCATATTAGTTTATTTCAACATTACTATTATTATTCTTATTGATATTATTATTATTATTACTAGATTTTGTGCCCGTACGTTGTACGGGTTATAATATTGATTCGTCTCTAATTGTATTTTCGCAATTGAGAAGTTATGTTTACTTTCTTAACATTAGTTTTCTCGTGAGAATGTGAGTATATACAAATACATTAAAATATTTTTTTTTAGAATATGAGTATATACAAATAAATTAACCTTTTTTTTTATGATTTGTGTATATAAAAGTTATAATCGCTATGCACGAGTAACAAAATAATGTTCTGTTTGTAAGTGAGCTTGTACAAATGTAGTTTTTTTTGCATCTGGAAAATGTAAGTTTTTCTTCGTAGAATAAATAATTAATGAGTTAAATACAGGCCTGACTAACTCAATATTAATTGTTATATGTTATATTTGAAGAATAATTAGAAATTATTATTATTTTAAATATTTTAAATTACAAAAATAATTGAAAAATCAAGTTTATATATTTTATTAAATTAATATAATTTTTATAAATTCTTCACTATAAGTATGGTAAGTAATATTAATTATAATATTATTATTGAATATGATTGCTTTTGACAAATAAAATATACCATACCAATCTATATTTTGACATGTATTATGATTCTACCTCGACTCGTGACCCGTATAAGCCCACCCATATTTAGTCTGACCCGTATTCGAGTTTAACATGTATGAATCGCCTCAGCAGCCGACCTATCCAACCCGTTAAAGTCATGTGGTAATTATCTAAATTTTGTAGTCTGACCCGTATTCGAGTTTAACATGTATGAACCGCCTCAGCAGCCGACCCATCCAACTCGTTTGAGTGGTCTACAACTGTTTTAAAATTCTTATCATTTTAGCTTTTTACTTTTAAAGTTTATATATATACTAATATAACTCTTCATCTTGATTGGATAAAATTTCCATAAGTTTGGTGATAATTCTACAAATAACTTTATCACCTTGATCGGATAGAATTTGCATAATTTTAATTTATAATTTAAAATTTTATTAGGTAGTTAAAAAAAGTAAAGTAAGGCAATTTACAACATGTAAACAATTGAAATAGAGTGAAATTAAGATAAGAAATATACCAACTTAAATAAAAGGAATAAACTTAGATTGAAAAATGGAGGATGAGTGTCTTCTTGTCTTCCAAAAGTACAACCCAAAACTAATACTAATTCTAAACTAATGAGAGGAAAGAAATTTGAATAAATTAGAGAAGAATTAAACTAAGAACAAAGAAATATTACAAATTTAATTAATGAGAAATTGAGAGGAAAAATAAGATGGGTTTTCTATCCTCTAAACTATTGTCTACCCTGTTGTATTGTTGTGTACACTGCCTTTTATATCCCTCAATACAAAACAGCAAATTACAAAACGGCCCTCACTTAAACTCAACGAAAGAAATGAATTGTCAGGGGCTCAATAGTCTTTTCCATGACCCATGTTAACCTGGTGTCCGTCACAGGGAACTGAGTACCGGTTTCATATGATTTCATACGTTATGTAAGCACTGCAGCCACACATAACAAAAACCAGAAAACTTGTCATCACCAAATTACATTAATAATCATAATCAGTTGATGTTTAGAAAATCAAAGTTCAACTAACATCATAAAAATCCTATTTGTTCAGCAAATTACAAAAACCAGAAGATGAACATCGAATATTGCTCATTTTATTTGTTCATAATCAAGAATAAACATGTTATTTCATCCCTTAATTCAAAAATCCTACATCTGTCGAAGTGGTGGACTCGGGTTTTGCTGCCACTTCGGTTGAATTTGTCGACCTTGGTGGTCAGATTGGTTGCAGGTCACGGTTCAACTGCTCGAAATCGATGATGAATGATGGAGTGGTGGTGCTGGCGGTCGAACTGGCGTTTTGATGGAGATGAATCGAGACATGTGGTTGTAGAACGAAGCACAGGAGAAATGGAGGTCAGGCGACAATGGTTCGAATTTATGGCGGTCGTACGGTGGCAGGCTGCTACTAATTGTTGCTGCGGTGGACAGAGGAGGGCGAATCAGTGGAGTTGCTGCTGCTGGTTGTCGAATTGAACGGAGGTCTTCAATTGAAGGAGCAGCGGCGAATCGAGTTGATGTGGATCCGTTTTTTATGCTGATGTTGGTGAAGTGAACCGTGTTTTAATTCCGAGTTCGGAATTGAAGATGGAGAATTGAATTGGGTGGTTGTTGTGGTCGGGTAGTGGTGTTGGTGAACGATGGTGATGGTGTATATATATATATATATGTATGATTCTTTGGAGATTTAGTTTACATAGGATTCAAAAATAAAACTCAATCTTTTTTGTAATTTATTATATCTCTTATTTTATTAGCTCAAAAATATTTATCTTCAGTTGAGTTTATTATTAAAAATAACAATCGTGTTTTAAAATAGTTGAAGTCTCTAAAATTGCCTGAAAAAAGCCTCTTTTATATTGATATATTGATTATTATTATTATTATTATATTTACTATTATTATTATTATTATTATTATATTATTTTTACATTTATTATATTACTATTATTATTTATTAATAATTAATTCGTATTGTTTATATTATTATATTTATATTTAATACATTTATTATTATTATTATTATTATATTTATTATTTTATTAATATATTCATTATTATTAATATTATTCATAACATATTTATTATTATTATATTTAATATTATTATATTAATATTTTAATATTTTATGTTTATTATTTTATTAATATACTCATTATTATTAATCACATATTTATTATTATTATTTTTAATACTATTATGTTAATAAGTTATTATATTTGACCTATTATTATTATTATTATATTATTATTATTATTTATTTTTTAGTTATTATTAATATATTATATTATTATTAATAATGTTATCATTTATATTACTAATATATTATTATTATTATTATTACTACTATATTTATTATTATATTAATATTTTATTTTTTATATATCTTATTAGATTATTATTATTAGATTATATTAATATATTATTATTTTTAATGAATAATATTATAATAATATTTATTATTATTATTATTATTGGTATTATTTATATTATAATATCTATTATTATTATTATTATTATTAATATAATTTTTTTATTATTATTTCAGTTCGGTTCAGTTCAGCTCCATTAAGTTCAGTTCAGTTCAGTTCAGACAATTTCAATCCAAAAGAACAGGACCTAAAGGTAACCCGGGCAAAGCCGGACAGTAAACCTAGTCTATATCTATATAAAATAACATACCAAACCTAATTCAAAGACGGAAAACAACCAAAGTAAGAAAATATGTCGCGTCTTCTGAAAATCCAATACCCCATATAATCGCAAATTAACATCTTCAAAATCCCAAACCAAATCCAAAAATGGAAAACAACCAAATAAACATCAAGACTTTCCTATTACAAACACTCGCTAAATATTCCCCAAACCCTAATTTCCCTTAATAACTCCCAGCAATAATGGAACACCATAATTCTCTCTCACAAGAATCAATCCCCAAACGCCCCAATTTATTTCTGCCATTACTCCGCATCAAAACCCTAATTTCAATTCATCCCAATTCCTCTCTTTGCAATGATGATCACTCCTCCAACCCCCGGTGCCCGACTCGGTGGCGACTCGGTGGCGCCGACTGAGTCTGGCGACGACGAGTTTTCCGATGATTGGACGCGGAAAAGTAGCTCCGGGATGTATAGTCTGGGGTTTGAGATGTCAGGTATTGGTTCGTCGGTCAACGTTGACGATGGATGTGATGATGAGGTTGACTTTGCTAGTTTACGTAGTGGTGAGATCAATTTACTGTTTAATTATGTTTTTTTAGTTTAATTACATTGGTTTAGTGTTTAGTTTTACGATGATGCTTACGCCGGTGTTATAGTAGTCTCGTGTGAGATCCTTGTACATAGTAAGACGGAAAAGTTTTCGTTGGTAGCGACATTGCGATTGATTTGCAGTGTTGAATGATTTGATAATGTGCTGTATTGTTGATAAATCCGATATTTACCCCCTTTATTTTAAATTACCCGTGATTTTATTAACTTCCATAGTTCCATTGATGCTTTGGAAAAAGGATTATGCGCTATGTGAAGTTTATTCGGCATTGTAAATCGAATAAAATTTTGGATCCAAAAGGTTGGCTTGAGTGGCAAATACTTCATGATGCAGTCATTGTAACTTTGTTAGTTTGTCAAATGCGGCCTTATCTCGCGTATTAAGGTAGTGTATGAATGAAATATGTTATAAGCTCAGACCGATAATTATGTGGGAAAAGATGCTACATTGCTACGGAGTATAATGTGATATCTTTAGTTTTGCTGGAGTGAAGATGGCGTGCAAAAATAGTAACTAGTGTTACCTTGAATTTGTAAAAACTGATTTTAGCTGTTATGCGGTGGGCCGGTGATAACTTAATTCTGAGAGGGACCAAGGAGATGTTTTCTTATATTCTCTTGCATGTATTTTTTGCTGTGACAATCTTATCTAGATATCAGAGTATAAGATTCACCATAAAAGTAAAGGTGAGATAACTTTTTGGTAGAGAGAATTTCATCCACAAGGACTTTTGCGGTAACGGGGGGGGGGGGGTTGGGCACGTTAATCCCGAGAATAATGAGCTTTCACGAGTTACTCTTGTAAGCTACTCCCGCCGTCCCGGTCATTTGTTTACTTTTGATTTTGGCACAAAGTTCAAGGAAAGAGGAGGGGACCATTTGTGGGTATTGTTATTGAGAGACAAGTGGACAATAGGTAATGTGGATGATTAAATTACCCAAAAAAAATATTCCAAATATAGAAAGATAAACAAATGAATGAGACACCCATAAATGGAATAGGTAAACAAATGACGGGGAAGGAGGGAGAATGTTAGTTAAACTTGTGTACGATAATCAAATGGTCCCGAGAATAATGAGCTTTCACGAGTTACTCTTGTAAGCTACTCCCGCCGTCCCGGTCATTTGTTTACTTTTGATTTTGGCACAAAGTTCAAGGAAAGAGGAGGGGACCATTTGTGGGTATTGTTATTGAGAGACAAGTGGACAATAGGTAATGTGGATGATTAAATTACCCAAAAAAAATATTCCAAATATAGAAAGATAAACAAATGAATGAGACACCCATAAATGGAATAGGTAAACAAATGACGGGGAAGGAGGGAGAATGTTAGTTAAACTTGTGTACGATAATCAAAAACGGGTAAATAACCAAGTGTTTGATTACCCATGATTCAAATTTTGAGAAACCTAGTAACTAACTTCATTTATATAAAATGGTTTAAGCACGCTTTTGTTTTTGTTAGTAAAATGGTCATGTCATAAACTTGTAAACTGTGTGTTTTAGTATATGTTTATGTCCTCTTTTTGGCTTCTTTTCAATTCATTCTCTCTCGAGTTCTTGATACTTGGATCATATGTTCGGTTGAAGTGCACTTCAGAATGTAGTAGCTGTAGTAAGCTGTTTATACATAAAATATTTTATTGCAGTTCGTTAATGTAAAAGTCTTGCAGAGAAAGAAGATAACACATCAAAGGCAAAGGTGTCCGGCAATGATGTGAAGCAAACTGCAAAATCACTGAAAGAAAAATCAAGCAAAGCCGAAAGGCGTGCCCTACAGGAGGCTCAGAGAGCTGCTAAGGCAGCTAAAAAAGGTTTTCACTTGTTTATTTGAGTAATGTTTCAGTACTAGATCATTTTTCAATGTTGTAGGACAAGTTCCAAAAGTGTAGCTTTTTTTTTTTACGATAGTATCGGCTGGTACAGCTGACCTTTGTATAGCAAATAGTGAAATCTCTCCCATCAGCAGTGGCTAAAGATATAACCCAATGCAGAAAGATCCGGTAAAAGCGCACCCAAAGCAGACCTGGAAACAAACTTGAGTGACCCGTCCCCAAAATTTGTTGTGTATTCACCTGTATTAGGATCTCAAGAATAAGAATTAGTAATGTATCAACACCTCTTCTGAAGAATTCATGGTTTGTGATCTTGCAGCTAACACTTCTGTAGAGGCGGCTGAAGTCACGAACAAGGTTGCTAAAGTGAATAAGCTAGCATTGCAAAAGAAAAATGCTACTTTTGTGGCATCATCAGTGGGAGTTTCTGAAATGAGAGGAGGTGAAAGACCATCAGAGAAGGAAAATAAAAAAGGTAACCCAACTCCTCGTATGCAGTATGATGATAAGAGCAGAGTCGACAAAACAAAAAAGCGATCTCTTGTCAAACACACTGAAGCGAAAAATCGAGTTGACCTTTTTGGGCATTTGCCTCAGTACGAATACAAAAATGAGCTCTCAGATCTTGAATCCAAATTTTTCGAGCTTGATCAAGTTCATCCTGCTGTGTTCAAGGTAAGGATTTAGATATATAATTTGTCAATTGTTACGCTTCGTCGCTTCTACTTGAATATGTCATAATACTCGTTGATAGATGTGGCGGATAAAGGAGAGCTGATAATCTAGCTGTGTTTCGAATTATGGCTATTAAGTGGAAACTTCATAGCTGATTTCTTTAGTTTTATATTAAGAAAAAGTATGATCGAAGGAAGACAACCATTTGGTATGTTGACGAGAGGAAAATGATATCTAGAAAATCAAACGATATCCATAAAGCCATATGACCCTTTTTGGCTACGACTTCGGTGACATTCGTTTTCAATTAACTGGTCATTCAGTAAACATCGACTTATTTGAGGATGACAAATCCTTACAGCTTAAGTGTGCTACGAAATACGAAGTAGCACCCTGCCAGGGTGCTCAGAGCTTGCATATGCACTGCACTTACAACAAAATTTGTGATTGCTAGGTTCCCTTTCCTCCCAATATCTTCATTTTTTTTCCCGTCTTACTCGAAAGCCAAAGAACAGTGAATCTTAACTAATAACGTACATTAGTCTTAATTCTTTTGAAGCCCATTCTTCCCCGTTCGACTGCCCTCAGTATATTATACGAATACTGGGTTTGGAAATGTCCCTCTAATTGAAACGTTTACAATCTATGCACTTCAATACTTAACCGTCTTATTCTGAATGGCAGGTTGGTTTGCAGCATTTGTCAGGAAATGTTACTGGGAGTAATGCACGATGTATAGCAATGCTATATGCCTTTAGAGAAGCAATTGAAGATTATCACACTCCACCTCAGAAATTTCTTATTCGAGATTTGACAGCCAAAATCAGTAGTTATATATCATACCTAAATGAATGTAGGCCCCTCTCAATCAGTATGGGAAATGCAATTAGGTGTCTAAAGACCCACATTGCGAAGTTGCCTATAAGCGTTACTGAGTGGGAGGCAAAAAGTTATCTTTGCTCAGAAATTGATAATTACATTACCGAAAAAATAATAATAGCAAACAAGGTAATTGTGAATCATGCTGCCACAAAAATTAGGGACGGTGATGTCCTTCTTACCTACGGTTGTTCTAGTGTTGTTGAGATGGTATTGATATATGCACATGAGCTTGGGAAAAAGTTCCGTGTCATAATAATTGATTCACGTCCGAAGCTTGAAGGCCAAGGATTGTTGCGGAGGCTGGTTACGAAAGGGTTGAGATGTACTTACACTCACATTAATGGGGCTTCTTATATAATGCATGAAGTTACAAGGGTTTTTCTGGGAGCTGCAGCTATATTTTCTAATGGGACCGTGTATTCAAGAATTGGTACAGCGTGTGTTGCTATGATTGCTCATTCATTTCGAGTTCCAGTGTTAGTTTGCTGTGAAGCATACAAGTTTCATGAAAGGGTCCAGCTTGATTCAATATGTGCAAATGAACTTGGTAATGCATTATCTCTTTTGATGCTGAAAACTTCGAGACGGTTTTAAAGGTAGGCAATTTTTGCTGACCCATAACTTGTTCTTTTTGCAGGTGATCCTGATGCTATTTCTAAGGTACGTGGTAGAAGGGGTGTAAATTATCTAGATAATTGGACGAGTAAAGAAAACTTGCAACTCCTAAACTTACTGTGAGTGTCATTTATTATAGTTTAATGTATAAAATGAGAACCTCACTGTACGTCGAAATATAACTATAAGAATGCGTTGCATTTGCAGTTATGATGTTACCCCATCTGACTACATATCGATGATCATCACTGACTATGGAATGGTAAGTATCATTTTTTTCTTTCTTTTTTTGGGTAAAGTACGGCAACAAAGAAAATGGCACGAAACTATCTTACAAACTCTTAAGAGCCAAATTCCAAGAGTCTAATAAAGCGGATAAAGTTATTAAGCGATGATATTATTGACTTCGGTGCAAAACTCGAAACTGACCACATGGCTTCCTTTACACCAAAGATAAGCAACTATTTTTTTTTTTTTTTTTTTTGGCAACGGTAAAGAAAGTTTTTACAGGGCACCTACCCGACTCTCGGATTCGGATTTTATTGATACATTATTAGTATAATCAAATAAACTACAGATGGGGTTGGCAAATAACTTAGGCTTCTTAACGGGACGAACATAGCTAGCTAATTGAGCGAATAGTTCTTTTCTCTTCTTTATCGACTGAGCTTCAGAGGAGTACCTGCAACAAGACACACTTACGCCACGAGGGCGTAGAAATTTATGGGAGAGAAATCTACTTTTTTTGGAAAAAGTAAATAAATTGTGTCTTGGAGATTCATCCTCTTGGCTATGATTGTTCTTGGGAGTGACCATTCTCCATTTCTCGTGCACATGATAAGCAGAGGGGTACCTGCAAAGCATATGTGTAAAATGGGCGCCTGATGGTTTCTCATACGAGTAAAACTTACACTTCTTAGGACGAGCTGAAAAAATGAAAGGTTGATGGCCATTAGATCCTTCTGATCTGGAGTGCAAATAGAGAGACATAGAGAGACATGGATGCTTGAATCATTAACAACACCCCTAGTGTTATCTCCTGGGATATAAGTACCAGGAGGAGACAAAATGTCACAAATTGAAGACGCGCTTGAAGCCATGGCCTCAGTAGAGGACGCGTCTAAACTTCCGCTACGAATAGCAGTGTTTACATTGATATTATCAGAACGAGTCATATCTTCATTCATTGCCCCGAGCATCTTAGATTTCCACTTTTTAGGACATCTCCTCCTCTTCTTCTTCTTCTTCTTCTTACATCGTTCTCTCATATTGTCTCTCTCCTTACAGTCCTCACCCTTCAGGATCCGAATTGTTAAAGTTGACAAATCACGTCTACAGTAAAAGCTCACCTTTTTACCTTCCAACAACTTTTCATAAGATTGTGCAGGGATCCTTAGATGGGAACTACCACCTCCCTTTTTGGAGAACTCAAGAATTGACTTATTAGCACAAATACTTTGAGCCTCTGTCACCTCCATATTCACACTCTCATTTTCCTTTATACTCGCATCACTTTAATCTTCCGTCACCTCCGTAATCACACTTTCACTATCCATCAGGAATATACTTTTTATTGTTCCCATCTACGCCATCTTCAGTAGCAACCTCCAATACTCTTTTACCATTTTCCTTGATGAGAAGGTAACCTTTCACCACATCTAATTCCCTTAACACATCCTTATTCTTAGGTTCAACAACAAGGCCTCGGCCAAATCCAATTCAGCTAACGAAAACCTTTTCAACTTCATATAAGCAATCGCCCTTCGAAAAAGTGCCTTAACATTACGAGGAAATGTGTCCAAAATCATGGAACACATACTAGCAGCAGCTGTGAATTCCTTAAGTTTAAGGGCACATGCAGCCATATTAGAAATAAGGGAAACAGCAAGGTCAGATAGTGATTTAATATCTTCCTCCAATATTTCCCAGACTCAAACTAAGCAGTTTACAAGCTTCATCGTAACATGTTGCGGCCATATCAAAGTCATTTTGTCTAAAAAAACCGTTCCCGTGATCTTTAAGCTCCCTCACCTCAGACCCCTCCATTAACGTAAAAAAGCCTAGCATGCTATCCCCATCCTTTTCCATAAATCCATCGCTAACATGGGCACGCCCAAAAGCTTCAAGAAATTTATAATGGTCCATAGAAGAAGTCATAATTCAACTACCAAAGGGGCGAAACAGTAAACAGAGAAAGAAGAACAGTAGCCCCTCAATACTGTCCAAAAACCCAGCAAACACAAAAGGAAAAACCAGTCCTTTGAACAAAAACTACTAGAGAAAATTGCAAATTGCGAAGAAACAAAAGGCAGAAGAAGGGGGAACCATAAACCAAAAACCAGCCAGATAGATGCAAGCACCGATCCACCCTCGAAACAAACTGGAATCAAGTGTCACCCCAACCAAGAGACATTAAAAAACAGAAATTTATTAAAACAGAACAAGAATAAAAGCAACCAAGCCCACACGGAGGGGGAGATGAGATCACCAGCCGAGTTGCACGGAACGCAGATCCCAGCAGAAACAGCGTTCCAAGGAAGTCGCGCCAGATTATGGAAACCGAGACAAACGATCGATAAACAATCCTCCTTGAAAGCAAAAGAACAGACCGGACGATCAATCAAACTCCACTTAATCCAACCATGAGAAAGGCTGCCTATTGATGACAAAGAGAGCAGGAATTGGAAGGGTAGAAAAAGCCTCGCCGGCGACCTAAAGAGGCGGCCAGAGTAGTCGCCGGCGAGGAGGTGATCGATTTTTTAGGGATTTTTTGATTTTGGGGATTTTATGATTTTTCTCTCTCTTAGTTGTACATAATTAGTTATTTATTTATTTTATTATAATTAAGAAACTATTAAATGTTGGTATTTCTTTGCCAATTTTAGGCTCTTCCTGTTTAGTTGTTCACTCTAATGCTTGACGCTTGCTGAATGCAGGTTCCCCCTTCAAGCGTCCCCGTGATTGTCCGTGAATACAGGAAAGAACATTTATTCTGATATATGTACATGTTTGTGTTGCATAATCTATTTGGAGGCTAACTGATAGAAGAAATTAGGATATAGTCAGATATCCGAGCATTTTTGACTCACTCAGGCATTCTTGATTCTTGTAGCAGGAATCTTGGTGAGGATACATTGTATAGTTGTGATTTTTAGTTTGACTGAAGTTGGCTTTTACTGATTGTAAGCCCCTAGTTGAACATACAGTTCGAGTAGTAGGCTTAATTCTCTTTTATGGTGGCACTAACTTAATGTAGTTTCTGGCTCCGGTGTTCTCCAAACTGTCGCAATCTTTTCTGTTTCACAATTTCTGTTGGATAGAAACAAGCTCGCAATACAACATACAGTCCGTCTTGCTTGTGACGGAGATACCCGTCGCAAGCTTGCGATGGGTCGGATAGTACCACATTGTGTGAAAATGGTATGAGGATGAGTCACGTGCTATTGTGTGTAGGCTACTTTAGTAGGCAATAATACACTGACTTGATTTTGATATTTGTTAATTGTTACTCACTCTATTTTTTTATATATGACTTTCTCACATTTCGAGACATTCCCTTCTCTCTTCAATATCTCTTAAAATATAAGACTAAATATTATGATATGTATATTCATATGAAAGAGTTTTTCGTAAGGAATTTAATGGTACCATTTTTTTATTTTTTGAACAAATATATTTTTGTAAATATTAAAGTCAAAGGCTTATCTCGTAAATGCAAAACGTCATATATAAAAAAATGGAGGGAGTATTAAAAAAATTAAAAATCTTACATTCCCAATGCAGTAACATTGCATCTTCTTACTTTTACATCTCATTTTCAATTAAATTTTCTCGCACACTTTTTTCATCTTCATTTCTCTCTCTACAAAACCTAAAAATCTTCCTTCTACTCTTTCATCTGCTATGATCTTCATCTCCAATACTATTTCCGTCCGCTATGATCTTCATCTTCTTCCTTACAAATTAACAAAAACCCAGAACATAATCAATCTAATTATAAACATGGTAAGAAAAAACTAGGAAAGACGACACTACCTAAAAAGAATGCGGGAACGGCACATGCAAGTGTTGAATCCAACAAAGGTATTTTAAATTTTTGGTTTCTATTTATTATAATTGATTTTAGTATGAATGTATTAGGTTTATTTTTACGGTTTCGTTGATGAGGATTTAGAAGTTATGAGGTGGTGGTTGTTTTATTGTTAACTCGATGATCTTTGTTTTTGCTATATTAATTATGGTTTTTATGTTTCTCATATCGTATTCGAGAATCGCATGTAAGGAGTTGTAAAGCGAAAGAAAACGGTTGGAATTCTGAAATGTGACCATTTTAGTGGTGTCATATTTATGAACCAAAACTAGCTACATATTCAAATACACTATGTACATTTTATTAGGTTTACTAAGATGTACTTTTTTTTGTTTAACAAACTTTTATGGTTTTTTTTACCACATATGCATATAATTAATTTTAGTCGGTCATTATCAGATATCAGATTATTGAGGATGGTAACATATTTAATTAAAGTGTCGACATGTTGATGAGTTTATTGAAATTGAGTAGTAGTATAAAATGTAACCAAATATTAGTTGTCTGTGACTTTTTTTTTTTTACAAACATAATTTGGTTACTTAGTTTATTTAAGTGGTGATAGACCATAAATTAAGTTGAAATCTTGTTTGACAATTTTAAAGTTGTTTGTAAACATTTTTTTTAGGAATGTCAAATTACTAAATAGTGTCATGATAATATATGTTAATGGTTACATATTAAGTTACAGTGAGGACATTTTATTGTGTTCATAAAATTTTGTTCTTTGTTACCATTTTACATATTGAGTTAAATTATGAACCTCATGAGAATAATAGTCAAGTTTTTATCATATAAGATGTTACTAAAGATGAAGTGTTTGTTACTATTTACACAAACTAAAGTAAGATATTAAACTAAAGTGGTGACATATTAATTCACATATTATCCAATATGTTGTTGTGTAAAATATGTAACTAAAGTGGTGACATATTATTCTGAAATAGTTACATCTTAAGCAAATATGTTGACATATTGATTTTGGGTTTATGTTTGTAGTCGGTGGGCGTTGAAGATGAGGCGTCGGCTTTACAAGGCAAATTCACCAAACGTTACACTCGAGCCGCAGTGAGAAAGGGTGTCGCATGCGATGATCTTGGCCGCAAAGGGAAATGGTGAAGGCCAAGAAGCGCTTAAGAAGTCTAGGCGGGAAAATGAAATTGTAGTGATTTGTATTGAACAATGTAATTTCTGTTTGTTATATATGGTGTTGTGGACATTTTAGGAAGATAACAGTGACTTGTTGTGGATGGTGATTTTGTGATAAAATCTAGTTAATAATACTAAGGTATGGATGTTTGGTGATTATGACACTGGGTTAAGTGTTTATGTAACTTTTTTCTAGTTAAAATGGTGGTTGATAGTAACCGATTCTTTGAAATATTATAGCGTTTTTTGTCAGATAACACCTAACATTTACGCTTTCTGTAAAAATAGTACCTAAAGTTTTTTTTTGCTCAATAACACCTAACATTTTCTATTTTTTGTCTAATAAACACCAAAATCACTTTTCCGTCAAAAAATGTCAAGAAACCGTCTTGACTAACGGAGGAAAGGTTGAGTTTGTTGTAATTTGTAAACTCATTCTAACTCTTTCATATGCATACCTCCATCTCACCAATCTTATTCTTAAGTGACTTATTTTCATTCAACAAGCCCCATTTATAACACTTTTTTGACAATAAGTCATATCCTCATCAATCCACTTGAAGAAATGACACCCACGCAACCCCGTCTCCGCATTGTAGAACTTGCAGGCCATGAATCTTCTGCCCGGATTTTGGTGTGTCCATGGTGTTTTCTCAGCCACTAGAATGTCACAATTGCATTTCACCCGATTTGTTGAGTTTGGGGATGAGCTTGAATCAGGCATATTGGATTGAATGGATAATGAGAGAATGGGAGAAAATTGAACAAGGCAAAAATTGGGGATTTAGAGAATGGAGGAACAAAATTGGAGAGGGTGGGGGTGTTAAATAAGGGATTTAATTGGAGGAAATTGAGTTCTTGAAGGGAAAACTAAAATATGGGAAAGGGAAGTTGGAGTTGGAGGGAAAAACATAAAAAATAAGGTTACAATGCCAATTTATCCTTCCCTCCGTTAGTCAAGACGGTTTTTTGAGTTTTTTTGACGGAAAAGTGATTTTGGTGTCATTAGACAAAAAATAGAAAATGTTAGGTGTTATTGGGCAAAAAAAAAAACTTTAGGTACTATTTTTACAGAAAGTGTAAATGTTAGGTGTTATTTGGCAAAAAACGCATAATATAACAGAAGTAATTCAATATTAAGATGCATAGTGTGTATGTTAACATATGTAATCAACTAATCATCATCCTTTAAAAGTGGTTCCAAATTCGGTTAAAAGGATAACAAAGAATATGTTACCTTTATCACGTAGACTATTTTACCATTCGATACTCTATAGCTCAATCACTTATACAACACTCATTATGTTACCGTGTTTTTGAAAAGTTGTAACAATTTGATGTATTATGTAGCTACTTAAGTTATAAGGACGTAACCATTTAAATTAGTTTTTTTATATTGCAAAGCTAATGTAACCATTTTCACCAGTCCGCTTAGAAATAGGTTGCAAATGGTAGTGTACTTTGTTTTACAATATGTTTACAAGATTGTCCAATATGTTGCCAATTCAAAAGATGGTAACATTTGATTTACAATTCAACTGTTTTTGCACAAATATTAAGATTGTCCAATAAATAAATAATGGGGTATAATTGCCAAGAAGTAGTGGGGTATGAAAATATTGAAATAAGTAATGGGGTATGAGGATAAAATGGTCATTTGACATTCCTTTTTAGGAAATAGGTAGAGTGGAATTGAATGGATGAAAAAGGAAAGATGGTAGAGTGGAGTTGAATGGAGGAAGTATGAACATTATTACTACTGATTTTACTCGATGATATTAGGTGTAGCAAAAAGTTAAGAACTGTGTATGAGTGGTTCTTATACATGTCAAATATAAGTTTCTTTTTCTTCGCTTTGAACACCAAGAGCCGTGTGGTCAACGATCTCAATTGGTAGGATCAACCATGGCTAATGAGAGGACTGGGTGAATGGCCAATGACGGAGTATACGTCTTAAAGTTAAAAATAGGTCGGTTTAGCTCCCAATTTCTGGAGTGAACAATACGAAGTATATATTTTTGTCCGCTTTATTCTCTTTGCTTTTTGTCATCTCCATTGAGGAAAATAGATAGCGACTCTCCATGTTCTATTTGTGTTTCAAAAGAGCGCTTCCATAACAAGGGTCCATTCAAAATGGGTATTAAGTAATAAGTATTAACAGATGAAAAATCAGAATAGTTCCTCCTCTTTTTTTTAGCACAAATTCTTGCTTGTGACGGAGATTCTCGTCACAAACTTGAGACGGGTCAATTACATACCAAATGAGAAGTAAATGGGGCGGATTTTATTGATGTTTCTGATGATCAACCTGACACCCCCCTGGTAGCCCTTCAGATGAGGTTGTATTAAGAGGGAAAAAACGTACTTTAGATGTTTGGGATCATTTTGATGTAATAATGGTGGGTGATGTTAGGAAAGCTAGATGTAAAGCTTGTAAGAAAGATATTTCTTACAAAGAAGGTAGTGGAGTTTCTCATCTCCGTAAACATATTTTGAAGAGTTGCCCAATGAGATTTTTAGGAAATATTCATGGTCAAAAGAAGCTAAGAACCATATTACAGGATGATGGTACTACTACTTTGGAGCTCAAAGAGAAGTATAAGGAGTTTGATCAAGATTTCAATAGGAGTAAGTTAGTAACAATGGTAGTGATACATGAATATCCGTTATCTATGGTTGATCATTTTGGTTTTAGGGAGTATTCAAAGAGTCTAAACCCTTCCTTCAAGTTGATATCTAGGAACACATTAAGAGTCGATATCTTTAAAATGTACAATGCCGATAAGCTTTCCTTTAAACGATTGTTGGAGTATAATGATAGTAGAATTGCAGTGACAACGGATATATGGACAGCCTCCAATCAAAAGAAAGGCTATATGGTTGTCACCTCACATTTCATCGACCGAAATTGGAACTTGAGAAACCGAACATTAAGGTAATTATTTAAATTTTTAGAGAAATCTAACATGCTGTTTTTTTATTATATTTTTAAGGTATCTTTGTTTTTTTGAACATGTATGTAACAATCTAACATTCTGTTTTTTTTTTTGAAGGTTTTGTTTTGTGCCATGTCCACACACACAAGGTGTTATTGCCAAAGTTTTAATGGATTGTTTATCCCAATATGGTTTGGAGAGTAAGATTTCAGCTGTAGTTGTTGACAATTGTACTACAAATGATGCGATGATGAAAATCATCCTTAAAAATTTTGAGAAAAAGTGTCTTATCTTGAGTGGTGCTTTCTTGCATTTAAGGTGTAGTGCTCACATCTTAAATTTGATTGTTAAAGATGGGTTGGAGTTCATTGAATCGGGGATTGCAAAAGTGAGGGGTTGTGTCTCATTTTGGATGTCTACTCCTAAAAGGATTGAAAAATTTGAGGAGTCTTGTAGGTTTCAAGGTATTAACAACAGTAAAAGATTGATTCTTGATTGCAAAACAAGATGGAATTCTACTTTTGCTATGCTTGAGTCCGCTTTACCTTATGAGGATGTATTTGTAAGACTAAAACGACTAAATGAAAAGTTGAAATTTGATATTCCTTCCCATGAAGATTGGATGTTGGCTAGTATTATTTGTAATAAGCTGTCCATATTTAGTAATGCTACTAAAGTGTTTTCGGGAAGGCTTAATCCTACTTCTAATTTGTTTTTCCGAAAGGCTTGTGAGATTAAGCTCGCTTTGAGAGATTGGTTAAAGGATGATGTTGGTATTGTAAAATCCATGGCTAAGAAAATGATTGAAAAGTTTGATAAATATTGGGAGCATATTAATGGTCTTTTGGCCATTGCCGCTATTTTAGATCCTAGGGATAAGATGGATTGTGTTCGATATTACTTTAATAAACTTTATGCTGAGAAAAGTGAGGAGGAGTTGGATAAGGTAAGGAAGTTATTGGATGATCTTGTGTTGGAATATCAGCGTAGAAGTGAAGGGAGTAAGACAAAAGAGGTGTCTAAAGGAAAAAGGAAAATAATGAATGAGGTCACTGATGTTGAGGGTGAAGATGAATTCTCTAAGGAAAAAAAAAGACAATGAAGAGAAAGGTGAATGTAATGGGAGAAGTGGACCATTACATGGAGGACGAAACAGAGCCGGAGGATAATAGTTTTGAGGTGCTTACTTGGTGGAAAATGGATCGTAATAAGTATCCTACACTACAAAATATTGCCAAGGACATTCTTGCTATTCCGATTTCAAGTGTGGCTTCTGAAAGTGCCTTTAGCATGGGAGGAAGAGTAGTAAGCCCCCATCGCTCAAGGCTTCATGCTAACACCGTAGAAGCTTTAATGTGTTTGCAAAATTGGAAAATGCAAGATATCCAAGGTATTATTAATTGGTAAAGTTTTCAATTATTTAAATTTATATAATTATTTTTACGTGGTGCTAAGGTTATTTATGGATATTTGTTTTGCAGGTGAAACGGAGGGCAGTAGTGCTTCTTCTACTATCAATGAGGATTCCGATCTTGAAGGAGAAGCAATTGATATAATTGATATGGTAAGTCTCTATTACTTTAGATTTGCTACTTATTACATCTTCCTAGTGTAGTTGATTCTAATTACTCGTTTTTATATGCTTATATGGTGTATAGGATGTTGATGATATTGCTGATGAAGACATGGAAGAACCTGATGCTGAAGAAGACTCTATGTACTTGTTTTAATATGCTCAGTATGGGATTTTAATTGTAGGACTTTGATCTCCTTAATTTGAGATTTTAACTCTGTAATTTTGTTGGAGTTGGATTTGTATGTCAAATTTGATCTATTGCAAAAGTGCCTGATGTATTTTTGGATATCTCCATTGATTTAAAGTATGTTGATTGCTGAGGCACAAAAGTGCAACTAATTAATGGTTTTTTTCAACATTTGTTGTGTACGATGTCATCGTTGAGTATATGTGGATGTGTTTCGCCACTGTTGTTTAATGGATCCATGGATTTTACCCATATTCGGCCCAGATCCGCAGGGTCTGGATATGGATCTTGCAATTTTGGATCCGCCGGATCTGGGTCGGATATGGATCCAGTGTTGGTGCGGTGGATCTGGATCTGGATCCTGTTGGACCCTATCCGGATCCGGCCTATTACCATCTCTAACCACACCTATATATCTAGAGCTGGCCAACAGCACGGGCCAGCCCGGTCACCCCCAGCCGCCACCTCACACGGCCTGTTCGGCCCAGTCCAGTCCAGACCAGCCCGACCCCGTCCCCTGATCAGCCCGGCCCGCCCCTTCCTCTAGCATGGGCCGAGTTCCATTTTCCCAACCCGGCCCTCCCTGGCCCGTCTTTTTCGGAAAAAAAAAACAGGTTAGACCCGTCAGCCCGAGCCCATGCCCGGGTCAAGCATGTCTCGGCCCGACCCGGCCAAGCTCGCCCCTCCCCATGGCTTGGCCCGGGTTTGACCAGAAGAGCCCGCCCCGCCCCTAGCCCGGCCCGAGTACAAGTTTACCTATATCCATATAATGATGTAAACCCATATAGATACCTAATCCTTGAAATTTTGTTAACCAGTTAATATCGACACACCAACTATTTTCAACCTTTAATTCGTAAACTCATGGTGTACTACCACCTGACTTGATTAATCACTAATTCATATATCCACAACGCTCAACCCAAACTCGATCAACCTCAAACATTCAAACCAAATTCGTCACATAACACATGACCCAAACTTGCCACTTGACGATAGGGTTTATAAACGTTATTGATATGAAAGAAACACATACAATGATTTATTCTCGAACGAGAAAAAGTAGCTCATCTTTTAGAACTATTATGATATTATCCTACAATTAGTAGAGGTGGACAAGTAGTCACAGATTAGGTCAGGCTAGACCCAAGCACATGTTTGTGGTGGTTGGACCAACCCTGACCCGATTGCAGGGAAATAGTGGGTTGACAATGTTGGCTCACAACTAATAAATTATTCTATTAGAGATCCATGTATGGGGAACGACGGGTGCCGAACTTGGGGTAAGGGTCATAGTTAGAGTCGGGCCGAGCAAATTCTAATCTCGTCTAACAAGTCTGAAGAAACTAAGACTCAACGGATAGACCGAGCAGGACCGAACCGAGTCGACCCGAATTTTTGGCCACCCTACTAATTTAGGCAACAACTAAATATGTTGGCGGGAAATAATTAAAGCAAAACCTAATTTTCGCCAAATCTCGTCTCTGAGAAATATTTCAAAAGAAAAATAGAGTCAAGTGTAGTCACAGTTTAGACAACAATGGAAGGTAGCGAAAGCGAAGAGGTGTTTGAGGAATTCAATCTCAAACCCCAATTCTTCGTCAACGAAGCCCTAGATCATGTCGACGATTTGATCGAGGGCGCTTTCGATCATTTTCATCAGTAATTCTTCATCTTTCTATCTCTCTTTTCATCAATTAAAAACCCTAGCTTAATTAATTCCTTGAAATCACATTTCTGTATTCAATTGTTGTGTTTTGCAGGGAAGCTTTGAAATTATTGAACACAGACGGCACTGACAGATCCGAGGATATCAAATCGGTATTCCGTACTAATTTCCGTTGAATTTGTTGAACTTATGCGCCTGTTGGAACACAATTGCTAGTTGATGCTTTTTGTAGCGAAAACGCGTGTTTTTGTTATAGGATTGCAATTTACAGCTGATTTACCTTTATGTTTACTTTTAGTTGAATTTGTTGAACTGTTGCTAGTCTGTGTGTATCGTAGAGAAAATGCCTATTTTTGTTGTTAGGATTACAGTTAGAGCTGATTTACCTTTAGGTTTGCTTTATGGTATAGTTTTGGTTCATTTGTTTTCAATTGAGTGTTTGATTTATTGTGCTTTCTATGGCATTTGTATCTTTCTGAAGTTTGTAGGTGTGGAATTGTTACTTTTAAAAAGTTGAAGTGAGTGACGAAGAAAGTACAAATTATCCGAGTAGTGAACCTTTTGAGATGTAAAAAGCGACCTTGGGCCATTTTGGTCGATGAAGTCAGTTCGATATTCCACTTAAAAAGGAGGGATGGATGAGATTTGAATACTTGACCTTCTGGTCTCGTTGGCTCTTATACTATGCCAAGAAACCAACTCAACCAAATCTCATGATTGGGTTTATAATCTAACAATTTTAATTGGTCTTGAACCTTGATTTACTTGCAATTTGATGATCTCATATGATGATTCACTTTAGTCGATCCCAAATCATTTAAAGACAAAATTGATGAGTTGAATGTAAGTGGTAATCCTATGCTAGTTTGTGCATGGCTTTTGTGTACAAGTGCTTCCATTTTCTTGCAACTACTTGTTTGTTTCTCTTGATAAAACTTGTTTGTTTCTGTTGAAAAAGTATTAAGTAGTTAGATGCCGCATCCTAAAATGAACATTTTTTTTTGTAGCAAATATGGTCGAAGATAGAAAGGGGTAACTTAATAATGAAGTATGGTCAGTCTTCTGTATAAGATTTGGACTGATGAGATTCTCAAGCATTTGGATTGTTGGAGCGTATATGTAATAGTGAACTCTATTAAATGATTTTAGTTTTGAGTGTTTCTTTTTTCATGCTTTGTCTCTCTCGTATTTGGTCAGCACACATTTTCCATAGTCCTCATCTAGCCAAAATTGTGATTTTATTATTTGAATTATTATTGTAGGGTGTTAATTATGTCCGCAATACAGTTCAAGCATCTTTGGATAAGCGTCTCCTTCTGTGGCAACAGTTTTGTCTTCGTCAATGTTTCGCTGTGCCTAGTGGATTTACATTACCTCCCGAGGTAGATTTCTATATTAGCAACTGTAACTAAATTGATTGATTTGATTTCACTTAAATTTATATTTTTCCACATCGTAAACTCCTGATTATTCTCTAATGTCGGTCTTTTGACGTGTGCTGGTATTTGGTTTGGTTACCATCTGAGAAATTAATTTTCCATACATTTTCAAATATTTGGTGTTTGGTGCTTCAGCCGGAACTTCCATGAAGGGTTATGATGATTACATTACCTTCCCTACTCTCTTCACTATACAAACATGAGCCTTGCTTCGTTATGATGATTACATTACCTCCCCTGCTCTCTTCCATGAAGGAATTGGAGGGGGAGCAAGGGATATAAAATCCCTTGTTTGGTTACCAAATGAGGGGGGAGGGATTTGGAGGGATCCATTTTCCCTCCTCCAAGGCAAACCAAAATTCCTCCATCACAGGAAAATTATATTCAAACACCTATACTCCATTCCCCCTTCCTTTCCTCCCCCCTATCCCGCTCGCCTCCCTTTCCCTCATATTTTGCTGTTCAAACAAGCCCTTAGTGTCAGATTTTTAAGAACACAGCTGTCGTAGATGCTTGTTGATATCCATGACTCCATGAAAATAACACCGTCACTCAACACCCCATTGATTTGCCGTTGTAGCCATTTGGACAGAATGCCGTTAAACCAACTGATGCTGCTCATGTACCTGTATTGGCTGTATTACTGTATATACTCACTTTCTGATGCGTGCTTCTGAAATTGTTAGTTTCATGTATGCTAGTCATGTTGTACTCCAACACAAATGTATGCTAGTGATGTTACTTAAGATCTTGGATTAACGGTGACAACAATGGAACTGCCCCGAGTGCATGTTATCTGGTAGTGTTGATTTAAATATGGGAGTTTCTAGATCTCACTGTTGTTTCTCAAGGTTATGAATGCCATTAATGTATGTTCTACTAATACTACTACTATTATTATATTCTTATTCTTCTTATTATTTTTATTTTCATTGTAATAACTTTCGTCTATACCTTCTAGAATGAAGCATCTGGTGATGATGCCATGGACCAAGATGATTTGAGTGATGAGCAGATGGATGCACAACTTGATTCATTAAGGAGCAAGCTTGCTGAGGTACACAAGAAGTAGCATTAAATCCAGTAACTTTTCATTTCCCATGTATGCATAGTTTTGCCAACTCCAAGAAGTGGACGGTGACACATCGCCTGCTAAATGAATATTGCTGCTATTTGCGATTCTTATTGTTTAGTTTATTTTGGTTTGTGGCTCAAGGCTGGGAAAGAGTGTTCGCAGTTGGACCAAGAACTTAAGCAATTGGAGACATCATCTGCTTTGGCCAACCGCTGTGCCTCAGCAGTGAATGAAGCATTGCAGTTGTACGATAATAGTTCTGCACAGGAAGTGTTTCAAGGTAAAGAATTACTTCTATCTTACTTTTGAGCCATCATGTTATAGAAGAACAGCATGGGTTGGTTTTGCTTTTTTTGCAAATTGCATTTATGTGCTGGATTTGTGATTTGTGATTTGTGGGAGAGTAGCTATGAGAATAAGCCAACGAGATCTTTTGCCGATGTAACAGTAACATCACCACTAATTCAAATCAAAGACAAAGCGAGGGGGAAATAAAACAGATCGAGTTACAAAACCACAACTTTAATACGAGAAGAACAATGATAAAAAAAGACACCCTAAGAATTGCCATTCCATTTCCTTGAACATACTGATTAAGGCACCAATACTCACTTGTAATGCAGGCACTTTCATGGTTTATGATCTTTTGTATGGCTCTCTTTATTTGTGACTTCTATTGTTCCTGTTATCCTGTGACTTTCTTCATTTTTTCCTTTATTTCTGCACATGGTTTTTACGAGTAGAATACACTTGGACAGTATGTTTCGTACAATAGTAAATAGTTTTCTTTTTCAAGATTTATGAGTTATGACAGCGAGTATTCTGCAACGGGTTTATCAACGGAGTAAGATGAACGCCTATTGAACGGTCCCATGACTGTGATGGAGTTAAGTGGTTGATGATCAATTTTTCCTAGACCAGCTTTCATTAAATAGTATTTCATGATGTCAAACCACATATAATTTGTGTTATTTTGTGACATTTTATTTGTCACATCTCCAACGAAATTCTTAGACATCTCAGACACCTGCCGTGCATCAGAATTCTTTGGAGATGTAACCATAGTTCTTCGGTTTTAGCTAGTGCTGTCAGTGTTGTCTATTGTGTATGGCCTGTATGTTGATACTTGATAGCCAAATGGCTACTGACTTGCATAAGCTATCTGGTAGCCATGTTACTTAGACTTGGTCAGAAGACAGAAATACCCGACAAGGTGCTTTTCCAAGTGTCGGGTACCCACGATGATATGGAGAATCGAGTAACTTAGTTTGGTATGCTTCTCTTTCCAGGTCTCCAAATTTGGTAGTGACCACCTTGTAAATTTCAAAGCTCAAGTCGCACGATATTCTATCCTCTGTTTAATAGATATTGAAGAATTTCGCCTTTTTTTTTGTGATCATATTGTCTAGTACTCTAGTTTTGTTTTTTGAAAAGTTAAGGTTCACACTTTTCGCATAACAACATTTTAAAATATTTATCAATTGGTCTCCCTTGTGACGGGTTACCATTTGTGACGGATATTTTGTGAGATAAAATGGTAACAAAATGGGTTAGTGGAGAAAGGGGACCACATGAATAGTGTTGCAGAGAGAGAAAAAGTGGGTACATTATGAGGTAAAATGGTATCCGTCTTCAGCTTGTGACGGATATGTCATGTCTTCAATGAGAATTTGTGAATATTTATTGAGACCCAGAAACTAAAATTTTAAAGCCTGCTATTGGGGGAAGGTTTGATTGAACTTGACCTTAGTGCCATCATTCTACAGAGTTACTGAGAGTTGGGTCTGAACTCCGCCAAAAAATGGACCAGTTGAAGACTAAACAGAAAGAAGATGCGGAGCATAACGGACCAATTGCAAATGGAGGTATGTCAGGGTTGAATTGAGCTTGGAAACTATTCTTGGCTGTCGTATCTGTTGGAAGAAACCCAATTTTCTTTTATTGTCATTGCAGGTTTGTCCAATTTGAAGTCGGATACTCTTCAGGAGTTTATAGCTGAGATGAACTTTTGAGGTTTAGCGTAGTAATCAACATCTTTCAAATGTATAATCTTTCTCAAATCAGGTGATTGTCGATGTACCTTGTTCTGTTTGTCAATAGAAAACGAGTTGTTTTGTAATTTGTTAGACGAGTTAGATTGTAAACTGCTAACATCAGGCAAGAGGGTTTGAGACTGACTGTATCAGTTTTATTGCATACTGGTATGACCTAATTTCATGTTTATGTATTGTAATTTAATGGAAATGACGATTTGCACTTCAGAAATGGCCCCTTACACCCGCGTGTACAATTCTCGAAAAATTGGTTTCAGGTCGAGTGCTACGTCTCTTTTGTGCGGTAATACCGTAATGTATACAAAAAGTTTGTAAAACGAGTCTTTTGACAAGAGAATAACCGGTTTTAGTATATCCTTTAGTTAATTTCTGGTCCAATTTTATTTTCCCTAGATTACCCTTCACATCTTACTCATGTTGAGGAATAATGGCAACAATAGGAGAAAAAGAAACCTACATCGGATGTAATACCTTCAACTTTTTTATTTTTTGAGTATATATGTATTTTTTTTTTAGCTTATTACCTCAAACTTTATTTGTTTTTGAGCATATGTGTATTTTTTTGAGCATATTAAAGTTTATAAGTTAGATTTTAATATTTTTTCCATCAAAACTCAAATTTAACTAAACTAATATGTAATGTTTTTTAGTTTTATTGTAATTTTTTAGACCTTAATGTTGAAATGAATAAACTCAAAAACTTCGTAATGAAACTCAAAAACTTTAAAATAAAACTCAAAAACTTTATTAGAATACTTAAAAACTATAGAATTGGAAGTAGTACATCAATGTATAATCCTCTTACTGCAACAATAGTAACTGCATTTCAAGGTAATCAAATTTAATTACGGTCTTCCTATTTTCAAGCTAGCTATTATTGCACCTTGAATGTGAAGGATAAAAGTCCTCAACTCCTTTCTCTTCTATTCTTACTAGACAACATGAGAAACAAATAAATGATTGTCAAACCCCCTTATTAAATTCCTAATTCAAAGTAATATAATTAAATTCCAATTACTATTTTTTTTAATGGTGCCAAATAAGTACAAGGGCAATACAATATAGAAGGGGAGGAAAATTTGGACCCGAAGTCTTCGATTTATAGTAGGCAACTGTTTAGACCTGGCAAATGGGTCAACCGAGTTGGGTCAATTTTGGGTTGCTGGCTTCAGGTGGGGTTTGGGAGTCGGGACGGACCAGGTTATTTCGGGTTCGGGTCATGAACGGGTCAGCTATTATCGAGTTATTGATGGATAGTAATCCGTTTACAACAATACACATTCAAGTTAGGTTATAGTGGGTCGGGTCAAACTCGGGATTCGAATCGAGTTATTCGTGCCGAGTCAATTTTACCAGGTCTACAACAATATTAACCACAATCCGACCCAAAATAGTCATCCAACTGAATGTGTGATTTGTGATCACAACATTTAACACTAACCACAATCCTAATCACTCTAAAAAACCTTAAGGGCAAAATCGTCTTTTCCATGCATATAACCATTGTTTTTTAACTGGCAACCCAAAAAAACTAACGCGTATGATATCCATCCAGTACATCATATAAACTTCCCACTCCCCTAAAATAACTACTCTCCTATAAACCCCATAAAACTGCATGAAATATTTACATAAATATAAAACCGTTCAATCCTATAAACAGTTCAGTCTTACCCTTCTCCCCTTCCTTCTCCAACAACAACAAAAACTTTCTTCCATTTGATCCAAAATAATAGTAAAATCATAACCAAATTACAATAACACCAAATTATTATTATTATTAGTATTGCATTATTATTGATTATTAAGATGGCAAAACTAAGCAACATTGTGATCACAACCCTGAATCTCATAACAACAGTATTATCACTCGTAGCGATAGCGATATTCGTCTACCTTCACTTCATCAATGGAAGCCCTACTCATTGTCAAAGAATGGTTGAATGGCCTGTCCTCATTATGGGACTTACCCTCTTGGTTATATCATTAATGGGGTTGATCGGTTCGAGTTGTCGAATTTCTTCACTTTTATGGATATACTTGGTTGTACTTGTGGCTTTGATATTAGGGTGGTTTATATTTACTGCATTTGTGTTTTTTGTGACTAATAAAGGTGTTGGACAGGCGGTATCGGGTGTCGGGTATAAGGAGTATAAGATTGGAGATTACTCCCATTGGTTGCAAAAACATGTTGTGAATGGGAAGAATTGGGATGAGATTAGGAGTTGTTTGGTTGATGCTAAAGTTTGTAAATCTCTTGATGTTGTTTATGATAAACATGGGGATGATTTTCTCAAGTTTCATTTGTCTCCTATTCAGGTATCTAACTCATATACATACTCTGTTCTCTTCATGTGATTTGGTATCTATTTGGTCCGTTTTTAAAATTTATGACGAATACTTTTTAAACAAGAATTTGTGTTTGAATTATAGTAATAGTTTGTTAGGAATATGGATAATATTCTCTTTAATTTAAATATAAAAATAATTATAGTTATTCCTAAAATATTATATTTTCAATCAATTTACATTTTTTAAATAAAAATTATAAATGCGTTCATTTATATTTAGTTGATAACCGTTAAGTTTTTAATTTGCATTGTTTAATTTCACTCCATTTATTAGTGTTTAATCGCTTTTATTTTGTTCTTGGTTATGTTTGTATACGTTTTCATCTTCAAAAAAAATAAAATTTCTAGTATGATTTTTTAAGAAAAGCTCAAACGTAAATTTGGGATTCAATAAGAGTAGTGCTTTGTATCTCCAAAATTTTACTAATATCGCTGAGTTTTACATTAACTTTTCAATTGTAATTCATCACTATTTTTCCCCTCTCTTTGGGCTTGAAAATAAAGAAAAGGGTATTTTGATTATTTAATCAGACGATATAAAGGAAAGATGTTCAAGATTTAGTTATAAAAAAAAAGGATTCAAGGGTTTAGGAGATGGGAGGAGGAAAACAAACACAAGATAATTGTAAACATTTTTCATTGGATTTTTTTTTTTTTTTTTTCATTTTGCAAACTATAAGTATGAGAAATTAACATTTTTTTGTTTTTGCTTTGAACTCATTTTACATTTTTCATTTGTTTCCAGTCAAGTTGTTGCAAACCACCAACATCCTGTGGATTCACCCCAAAGAATGCAACTTACTGGGAGACCCCGAAAACAGGTCCGGCGACATCGGATCCGGACTGCCAAGCATGGAACAATGACCAAAAGAAGTTGTGTTATGATTGTAAGACATGCAAGGGAGGAGTACTAGCAAACCTAAGGAAGGAATGGAGGAACTTCTTGATCGTAAATGTGATAATAATAGTGTTTTTATTTGTCGTGTATATGGTGGGTTGTTGTGCTGTTCGTAACAGCCATCGTCTTCCTAAGTATAGGCCGACTTACCCTTGATCATCATGTCTAATTAGGCTAGTTGCTTAATTTAATTTATGTTTGTGTTAGGACCTATTGCTTTCATCTTTCTTTAGGGTATATTTAGGATTGTGCTAGTTTTTATTGTTGGATTGTTAAAGCTTTTATTTGTAATTGGTACTCTTGTTTAATTTAACGTTTTGAATTAGGATGTTATGGACTCACAGCATCAAATTTAAGTATGGTAAAACATTCAATTATAACTTTTATTTTACCCTAATTGATTATGATCTCCTTGTTATGACATCATTGTTAAATGACAAGTGATTAGGATGAGGTTGATGTTCAA